>NW_027172425.1:0-1892 GCF_018151085.1 Drosophila tropicalis | reverse complement strand
AAATTGAGAAAAAACAATAAATATTAATAAAAACTCAGGAGCTATGCAAAAACACGACCGTCACGTCAGAGAGCAGAAAGCTTTTTTTTTTCATATAAAATTTAATTTTGGTCTTTTTGGTCATCAGAAGTTTAACTTATGCTCAAAAGAAAAAGGAATTCTTTTTTCTTTCTTTGAATTTTAATATACTTTTCATATAAACATTGCCATATCTACATATCTATATTTATTTCAAAATCTATAATTTTTAATTTTTGAAATGCTTTATATTATTCGTTACTTTTATTAAATATAAGTTTTTGAAATGAATTTAGGCTGAGACGTTTACAGGGAGGGGAATCATGCAAAGTAAGTTAAGTTAAAAATTGGTTTGGCATAGGGATCGCTGGGTAATTTTTTTTCTTTGGATACAGCGATCATGGTAGGGTGGGCGAATTTGTTTTGGGCGTCACTGATATCAGACCCCTTCATATTCAGCAGTTGCGCCAGGAAACGCGGTATTTCTTTTTTCTTTTTCTCATTCTTTTCTCTATTTTTTTTTTTTTGGCCAGTACCAAGCGTTAAACCGAGGATAAATTGTGTCAGTACGCGAATTCATTAATAAAATTCTAACTAGTAGAGCGGGTAGTCTATCCATTTCCCCCATCCCCCATTCCTCACCGACTAATTGAGCCGAAACCAGCGCGTACTACTGATAGATTCTACCAGATTCCAACAGCTCGCAGTAAAATTGTAGCAGGTTATATGTTACAACCTCATGGATCATGGGACCAACTCTGTATAATTTCCCGTCCGTCGGATTTCTAACTATGCATGAGCGTAGTTATTGTGTGTCTGCATCCGATCAAGTAGGAGGATGATTAGAGGGAAAAACAATTTTAAAACCAAAAAAAAAACCAAACATCATCCAAGTAGGCTGGTTTATGACCAAAAAGTGTACCCAAGGCATGCCAGCAAAATATTCATTCATAGTGAAGCAGAGAAAAATCGGAAAAAAGACAAACTAAAATATATATTTTCTAAAATGTTTAACCTTTTTGTCAATTTATCGAAGCGCTGTGAGCCAGAGCCAGAGCCGCCAAAACCGTGGTTTGAGTCCTTTATTGAAAAAAATGAGAGCACACTGTGATGGCGAGACGACTCGGTACGTATTCGGATACATATTCGTACTCGGATTCGTATTTGCCTGGATCGTATTTGAGATATATGAGCAGTGGGTAAGTGCAAAGAGCAAGCGATAGAGTCAGAGAGGGATGACACAAATTTGTTATTTGTTGCAGACAATGAAGCAAATCAATATTCCAAAAAGGCTTTTTTGGTTTCAAATGAACCGTATGTCCGTAGTGGGACTTGACAAGAACCAAGATGCCGTATCGGCCGGAAATCAACGCACGATTTCGGCCCAGACTTCAGTCTCATTGAACGAGAAGCATTTTTCTGTATGTGCGTCCACAACGATTCGCCACAGTCGGAGGAGCAGCTGGACGACAACGAATGGGAGACTCTGTCAGACTAACCTAAAATGAAGACTGATTTTGATTTCTTTGATGCGAAGGCCAAGTCGAGCAACTCCAAGGGCGATCAGATCGTCGCCAGTTATTGTTCGTGAGGACGGCTACTGCGCCAAACGAGGTTGAAGAGACGATCACCAAAAAAAGTAAGAAGACACAAACGTCGTTTCCATTAAGAATTCAAGCCTCATTATCCAATTTTCTTTTCTTTTCTTTGAAATTGTGTAATGTAAAATTATGTATGTAATTGTTTAATTTTCATTTTACTACCCCACACATTTGGAATTCATTCAAAATTATTAATCACACTTGAGCAATGTAAAAAAATCGTAAAAAAAAAATTTAACTGAAACTAACTTGACTAACACTTACTACGATCGT
>NW_027172424.1:0-8608 GCF_018151085.1 Drosophila tropicalis | reverse complement strand
TCTTATTGGCAGAACCCAAAGAGGAAGGTGTATTTGCGGATGACGTCAAGATTTGTTATTCCTAACCTCAACGGAGATCCTTTTTCAAACAGTACTTGCAATCAGATCTCGATGAGTTCTGTGATTGGTGACACGTTAATAATTTACACCTTAATACCTCTGCAGTGTTCTTTCTAAGCTTTGATCATTCCAACTCCTCATCATTACTTTCTGTAGGTCGTTTCTGTTAGATTGTGTACCATCATTCAAAGACCTTGAAGCGCGTTATGTTTGTTTTATTTACTGAAGACGCTTTCGTTGATTTTATTTGCCAATCTTTTAACCTTTCTCGGCTGGCGCTATTCTTTTAATCATCTACAGCGGAGCGATTTCGAATGGTCTGGCGGACTTCGGATTGGCTGCAACTCATCCCTGACCACATTGGTACAGTGAGATCGGGGCATGGCTGGCACCTTACCACAAACAAAGCACCTCCACCAGGTCAGGAGTTGTTTAGTTGTATCTTATAAAGCTAAAAGCTAAACTCTTCATTTAATTACTATCTGTCTTTAGCCTAAGCTTTTTCGTCATTTGCTTGATGATTAAAATTGATGTAGTAAATAGGTAAAATGTAAATAAGCTGGAAGCGGAAATAACTCTCTTTATTGTTATCAACTTCCGAAAGATGCCTTTATAAGCTGATTCCTGTTAAGTGTCGGAAGTACGCGCCAAAAACGGCGATCACATTCCGATCAATCATAAATAAATATTTCTTCGCATAAGACATAAACGACGTGAAGGTACGATGGTCCCTTTAGTATCACTGAACGTTCGAGGCTAGTGCACGTTGTCCGGACGGAATAAATTCAAAACTTGACATTTGTATTACAACATCTTCATTTTTCCCACGTTTGTATTTCTGTATGAAGCATATTCAAAATTGGATTCCTTTCTGGTTTTGCACTGGAAGACCGATGTCCTAATTTACTGCGTTTCTGAAAAACACTTTTGATCGTTCTTTGGACAGTCAATTATTTACCCTGATTAATCTAAGGACTGGGCCTCAGGCATTTTGCACAACTTACGTGTGGAGGAAGCACCTGTTCCCTACCCTCCCAGGCCTTACCTGCTTTACAGGAGTTTCAAAGTTCTTCGGAATTCCACAATGTTGAGGGAAATAAGAATGGCTTTCCCAAAACCCACTTTTGAGTCTGGAATGCACTGTTTACAAAGTATTATATCGAGGATGATATCGTCCAAATTCACTGGTTTTTTATATGATTTCCATTAAAGCATACAAATATTCTATCACCTGAAGACATGACGATGATGTTATATGAATCTCAGCTCGATCGCGTTTCGCACCAAATTCTTTGCGCAATACGAAAGCGCAGCTGAAGCTGTCTTTCCCAATTGTGTATACCATGGTGACTCCGAATAAATGATTTAGCTGCCCCAGCTTCACTGCGCTATTTTGGCGTATATAAAGGTCTGTAACTTGTCTCGTTGTACTGTAATAGCACACTCTTCACGTATGGCGCTTTGGCGGATCGGTTTCCGCGGGACCTACCTGACCCGGAAAAAAAAGGATACACTACCCTCAACATCTTTTAGGGTGTACCAAGATGGAGCTAAAAATTGTTTGAGCTACGGGCGGTTGCTTGCTTTGTAACTGTAACTACTTGATTTTTACTGCACATATAGCCCATCCCTGGTCTTGAATATTGTAATGAGTAAATTGTGTCACCAGATGGTTTGTGAATATTGATTTATTACCAGACTGTGGCTTGGAAAGAGGGCTTGTGGTTGCCATAGCGTTATCGATAGGTGAGGAAATGAGTTCGCGGGCATCGCACAGTGAAAAAGGAAAAGAGTGCGAACAGTCGTGGCAGGGACGGATATCTAGAACAAATCATTTGTTGGCGCATCACCTAAGCAATCTCTAGCGCCTCATTTTGTTAAAACTCAATTAGTTAAACAAATTTTGTCATTGATTCATCTAAATTAGTCAGTGTCAGTAAGTTAGTTATCCGCATTCTATCGGTTCCGAAGTCGCACTCCCTGCTAACATTTCCGCGACTGGCTTCTCGATCTAAATGTTTTTACTGGGTAAAATGTGAAAATTCTTTATTTATTTATTTTATTTACATCAACCTGGCATTTGCGGCGATTTGGAACGTGTAAATAGGAAAAAGTTTCTGATTAGGCTTTGGCGAACACTTTGTTATTGTTTCGTATCTAATGAAGTTACAAATTTAAGAAATAGCTTCATAGATTGACTAGTTTATTGGAGGAATGCCAAAAACAAGCCTACGGTTTTTGCGTAAAGTGAAGGAAGATTAATAAGAAGAAGTCTGTCAGAATAAGAAGGTAGGCGAAGACCGGGTCCCAGGCCCGAACCGCGTAGCGCAGCAAGGAATTGCTTCTGTACCGATCAATACTACGCTGGTGAAAGTTTAGGGGTCAAACATAACGCCTAAAGGATATTGGACAATTAATTTTTCAATCTAACAAGGGCTCGGAACTTAATAGAGTAGGCGGCTGGGGGCGAGGAGGACTGAGGAAGCGTTGCTTGAACAGCACAGAAACACCAAAAGACGGCTAAGGTGTAATTTATTAACGTGGCACCAATCACCAAGGCAAAAAATGGGAGATCGTTGCAAGTATGTTTGCGGAGGAAGGATCATTGGCAGGATAGCAAATCTTGACGTCATCCGCAAACATGAGCACGCGTATGAATAAGCCGAGGCCAAAAGGCAAATCATTTATAAACAATGTAAATAATATTAGGAGCTTAGATGACTGGCACCTTGAGGAACACCTGATTGTGACTCAGGGCAGTTCAATCTATCAGGGGAACAGAAGGGCTTCACAGTTCTTCTACCAATAGATACGACTTTGAAAACGGCTTGTGGTTTTGGGGTGAAAAACCCATGATGTTAGTTTGAGAAGCGGAAGGCCGATCAAGCAGTCTGAAGAGAGAAGCAGCTACTGAAGTCAGTAGCAATAACATCAGTTTGACGCGGAAGCCATGGTGTACGAAGGAGTTGATCAATTCTAAGTTGGAAATGTACTTATTCAGGGCAACCACCTGCAATCATGGCTGACCGAAGTGTGGATCGGATGGATAGATGTTGAAGGAAGACTTAATAATTTTCTCAAAACGTCATAGATGAGCTAAGCTAGAGATAATAGTCTTCAGTGGTAGTTGGAAGAGCGAACTTGTGATTTGAGTATGGGATTGAGGAGAGAGAGGATAGGGCGTGAGATCAGGAACACTGGTAGAACCAGCTGTCGACTGAAAAATTTGCAAACAGATCTGCAATATCTGGGGATCGTTGTTAGCAGTCTAGTGCGTTGGGCGATCTCTGAAGGTGAAGGTTTGTGCTTAAGGAAGTGTACTTTGGAATTAATGAAAGTTACAATAAGGCTGGGGGTTTTATTTCAGGAATTTCAGCTTCTCCACCCCCAAATTTCTTAACTCAAGCATTAGTGTTTGAATAGGAATTTGAGCTTTGGCTATGCACTGACTAATTTGCATAGGGCGGTGCGCGAAGACCAGTTTTCTCAAAATCTTTTCAAAATATCTGGGTTGTGTTGCGAGAGGATTAGAAAGCCACGGAATTGTGTGTAACCAGACTGTCAGATTTCAGGGCGGTGAAATATAAGGAACGCATTTATCTGGTGGGGTAAAGGCGAGTGCTGCACCACAATCTATATCACAGCAATCAAATAGGACGACCAATCAAGGCTGAGGCTTGTTGAAGATTTAAGTACAAACTTTTCGAGGTATCTACGCAAGAATTTGAATCGTTTTTAAATCAAATTACGACAGGAATTGTAAAAATAGTAACTTCAATGAGTAAAGTAAATGCGGGCTTTTCTGGGACCTAGTAGCTGTTGTTTAGAAACGGCGCACTAACGAGTGGGATCGGAAGAATGACAAGATCTGAAAGTTCTTGCTTTTAAAGTTAAGGGAAAAGAAATTCAACTGATATAGTGGACGCTGAAAGTGAGCTTCCTCAAGAAAAACATGTTGAGATGAAGGAAATCTATACGAAAATCACGATCTTTAAAACAAATACCAAAAGCATTAAAGTAAACATCAGCATGGTGCACGATGGAATCTTTTGTGAAGCTGGAGGAGGGGCTATATGAACTGATCATAAACTGTAAAGTTAAGAACATGTAACTTCGACGCAAAATAAACGCTCAACACCTAAGGAGATTAATCGGCACCACACTTGAAGAGACAGATTCGAGTTGACGATAGCAATAGTACTCCACCTTTTGCCACAGACCAACATGATCAAGCCTATAAGAAATAAAGTTATTAGGAAAGAATTTTATTATCCAAAACAGAGAGTTAAACCAAGTTTCCGAAGGAAGCTAATAATAAATGACCAAAAGGTTTGGTACTGTAATTTTAAAAGAAGGGAGATTTTGCACCAACAGGGCAAATATTACCAATGTAAGCTGCCACACGACTCAGAAGTATCTGGAGCAAGCTGAGATAAGATTTGTGTGATTGGAAGCGGAGGAGCATTGGGATCCGCAAGTGATTGAGCCGACATACTGATGTTGATTAGTCCAGGAATTTCCATGGGGACTCGGATTCTGCGCAAATTACCTTGCCGGAGCTTGACTGGTTACTTTAATCTGAAAAGAAGAGCATAAAGAGGGACAAGAAGATGGTGTAGGCGAAAGTAAAAATCGGAGAGGGAAGTAATAGAAAGCTTTGGCACGACTGCTTACGAGGCAACTCAAGGGGTACATACATTTCTTGTGCAATTTCTCAGAGAAGGTGGAACAAATTTGAATTGCGACAATAATTGAACGCTAGAGAGTCACACTCGTTTGACAGCTGTTGGCCAGTTTGTTTAAAGAAAAGAAACCTTAAACGAAGATCCCTATACATGGCTAAAAATCAAGCTGCTGGCTAGCACAAGATGGGCAAGTCCAGCGCATTAGGCCAAGCTCAGGCTTAGAAACAGACAAACCAGGAAGAAATTTACCGTCGTAGTCATGACCATTGAGGCCAGCGCACATTTTGCGACTCTAGATTATCGCAGAGCCAACAAGATATTGCTCTATACTGATCATCAAACGATCAATGTTTTGCAGTGAAGGCCTGTTTTTGAAAAGCATTTGAAAAGCCAGAACAAGGCAAAAAAAAAAAAAAAAATATATAAGAATATATAGAAAAAATTAAATACACAGCACAAAGATAATTATTGATAAAAAATCAATATTACAAATAAAACAAAGAGACAGCTAGAGTACACAGCACTGCAAGTCTGGAACTGATTATAAGGCGGCTTTTTAAGTGAGGGCCTTACAAAAGTGATTACGCAAAGCGAAGCTGAGCACAAAGCACAAAGCAAGAGAAGGGCAGCTTTCAAAACCACTAGCACTGATGTGTGTGTGGTGGTGATGGGGGCTATGCTGGAAGCATTGACGAAAAGAACAAAAAATATGTAAATGCACCAAGCAGCACTAATCACGAAAAGAAAAAGAAAAGGAAACACCATTTAAACCCAGTTAATTTGGCCGAATTATGGAAATAAACCTGAGATTAGCAGACCTTTGCCTACAGCAGAAAGCGTAATAAAACAAATAGCACAATTAAGAAGAATTGAAAAACTAATAAATGATAATAAAAATAAGTTATTTGTAAAAGCTTCCCGGAAGCCGTCGTCAGAGCAGAAGGCTATGTGCTTGATACAATCGACCTTCTCAGAAGTGGGTTTTAGATGTGACAATTTTCAGACATGGGATGGTATCAATTTTCATAATTTGGATAGACTATTCAAAAGATTTGAGTATTTTTCGTAAGTAGAAGTGTGTGAAGAAAAGGTATGCAACGCAATTTACGCGGTAGAATAGTAATGAAAACTCAAAAGGATGTAAATAAGTATGTTGACTCTGTTTGTGAACGAACTCGTGGAAGCGAGAACGAAAAAACCAAATAAGCGAAACGAAAAAGAAGCAACGGAACATACAAGCGTGGATGGACGCTTTCATTGCACCATTCAAGCTTCCGACGTCTGTAAAGAACAGCTTGCGGCAAAAATGTAGACAATTGGATTTGTCAACGTCACGAAATCGAAATTCAAATGTAAAAAAAAATGGCGCGAACGATCTATCGGCGACGATAAGATACCTCAGTGCGGAATCAATCTGGTGGTTAAAAGATAAACGAATTAGAAAAAACGATTAGGGGAGTATGGCAGGAGCGTTCATTTCAGCCTGCAATGATTTTGTCAGCTAATCGAGGTCAGTGTAACCGTAAATGTACAAGAAGTTTCTCTGAGGAAAAAACGCTGCCACGAGAAAACAAACGAACAAACGTAACGTATGTTTCAAACGAAAACACTGCTACGTCTCAGCAGTACAACAATGTTGCTACGTTTCGGCAGCTCGGTAACACTGCTACGTCTCGGCAGTACGACAATGTTGCTACGTTTCGGCAACTTAGTAACACTGCTACGTCTCGCAAGAAGAGGAGCTAAGTTACGAATCTACCGATTTATGGTTCTGAATTGTATCTCAACTATTGAGAATACCACGTCATTTAAGCTGTGTGAAATATTTCGGCGTACTATTCATATTACTGTGGAAAAATCTCAGCGTTTAAAGTTATAGCTTCAGGTGGAATTTATAGGTAAGAAAACATATCGGGGGAGTGGTCTTCAGTTTTTGGTTTTTCATTCTTTTTATTTTTTTTTTTTTGCAGTTTTAATAATTGAGGCAGGTTAAAAATACAAAGCCGGATGAAAAAAACTCCTCAACACGTATTACAGAAGATCGTGGGGAAGCTCGTTGCTAGGTGGATGCAACGGATGAAATGTTTCAAACATGGCCAAAATTTGTTTTTGGGAATTTCTGTACGACTTCCCATGTATCAGCGGCAGCGCAGCTGATGTTCATTTAAAAATGCTGAAAACCAAACGGGAAACAATGAAATGCTAGAAATGCCTTAGCCATTGAGCAAAAAGGGTTGAGTTATCTGATTCAGCAATTGTAACACATATTATAAAGGGCATCAACGATTACCGATCATAAGTGCAAGATGTCGGAAACCACTACACCTCATGTAACGAACTTTTACGAGATGCTTGTGCCTGTTCGGCTCATGAAGAAGAAAATACAATCCACATGGTTTTTTTCAGAATATATGTGATTTTAAGCAAGTAATACGCAGAGGTCAAGTCAATCCGTAATAAAACGAACACTACAAAGAAAAGATAGAGCCGTCAATCAAATGCTTTAATTGTCAAAAATTGGGACATTAGTGGTCAAATTGTCCTACGATCCACAGGCGCGAATGCGATGAAATGAACGTAATCGTACTAATCACGACTCTGCAAACGTCCTGAAGCGTTTAAAAACGTTTCGAAAGTAAATAAGGAAATTGACTCAGACATCGCTCCAGATCTCTGTAAGTTGTTTTCAGGTAACGGAAAGCAAGGACAAACGCGTATCGGTCGATCCAGGTAGTCCACACGTACTCTGACTCGAAAAAAATGTTGCCGAAAACGTAGGCGTTGCAACGGCGATGTGCAATAACACTGAATGGATTTGGAGGAGGAAATTCTTCTGTAACCAAACCGGGGAAGTACAAATGTTTATCGAAAACATGCGGCCAAAAAAAAGCGACTCAAGTCGAACGGATTCGAAACCGAGGAATTGGAAAAAGGGTCTTAATAGATAATGCTGCTTGTTTCGCGCAGAAGAAAAACGAATAAGGTAAATGCTCAATATCGAAAATGGAAATCGCTTTGACATCAAACGTTTCCATGTTATAAGAAACCATACCGAACACCGTTTGCCTCGGACCTATTGGAAATTTCGAAAATCATTTTGTATGCGTGAAGACTACTGAAGCTTGGCTCTCAATTCGTCCTTCCCGGATTCGCCATTACGCCACTCTGGAGACGTCGTCATCGTAGATAAAAGAATGGAAGAGAACACTATAATCTTTGTGAAGTGGGCTACAATGGGTCGCGTTAACAGTATCACAGTCAAGGCCTGATTTACGTATGGTTACATTCAAAATGAAGGATAAGTGAATCGTCAAATAGTACTTCACTTGACGTTTGCCTACAGCTATTATTTGAATACAACAAATGCCTTTTTGCAGATTGCGCGGCAGTCTTTCAATCAGTGTGGACTGGTGTCATAAAACGTATGGAATACAGGTGAGTACTCGAACATTACTGTGACATATGACTAGTAAGACTTATTTGAATCGGGTATCTAACGGTGTAAAAGAAGTTTTATCGATCTTACAAGACAGTAGCTTAACTTCTCCATTACCGAACAATTGCAAGTTTCACTTTAATTGGCTCTACGCGTTCTTTGTTCGCACATAGTCAATAAAGATGGAATCAAACGCTGACGAAATATGTAAGCGCAATTAAAAACGCTACCAAACCGCTGCGGAGCGGAAGGTATGATGTTGTGCTGGCATTCAACCTGAGGAGTTTTACGGGCCACATAATGACAATGATTGGCGTCACAATTGGCCCAAGTGGGCCCACTGAAGCTGTACTAACGCTGAGAGACTAAGCCACCACAGTCCCTTTTGCAATGGAAATACTTACAGTAGGTGAAGAAACACTTCACA
>NW_027172423.1:0-1793 GCF_018151085.1 Drosophila tropicalis | reverse complement strand
CCACGGCAAATTCCACAACATAAAATTGATCCTTCGAGCCGGATCATTAACGCCCATAATACAGTCCAAAATAGTTAATAAAAATGTGGAGTTGGCCAAAAGTGGTAGAAAAGAAATTGGAGGCGTTGAAGTCGCAAGGATTGCCCGACGTTCATTTCGCCATATATACAAAATTTGTTAGAGATAATTTCGTGAAGCGCGAACTACGAAAATTCGAGGGTTTACCTTACGATTCCAAAAAGAAGCTGGAACACATCGACTGCATCTCGAAAGAGCTGGGCGTAAACGCTTTGCAACGAGTATGCCAATTCCTAGAAATTTCGCCGCAAGAAGGGATAGACTGTACCGAGATGGCATCAAAAATTTATGACGCCATTTAGTACGAAACTTCTGGAAAATCAAGCGGGAACGTCATACAAGCATCAAACGCGAACCAGTCCGAGAAACAGTTCGAAAACATGAACCAGTTGGAAGTACTAAGGGGAAAAGAAGCCATCGATGTAGACAACGTGGAACTTCAAGACGAAATCTCAAAAAAGGAAATATTGATGCTTGGTGAAAAAAGACAGTTAGGCAAAGCCCAAACTGGGGGTCATCGAAGAGCATGAATATGAAATACAACAACTGTTATTAGAGGTGAAAGTTCTGAATGCACGCGCGGAAGCCTTGGTGAGCAAAAAACATACTTTGAACACTACTGTAGCATTGATTCGTTAGTCTGCCTCCTCACAAAAATCTGGAAAGTCTGATGGAGATCACCCGATAAATGAATCTCTATCGATCTCCAATGGCGACAACAACATACAAAGCACCGTAATCACCATGTTAGCCAAGCAAAGCTTAGGCAATAAATATCTGGAATTTGACGGTTCCTCTTATTTGGCTTGGCGACATTTTAAGACGCAGGTCATAAAATCAGGGAGCGAGTGTCAGTATTCTGGAGAAGAAGATGTATATTGTCTCGATAAGTCACTGAAAGGTGCAGCGCGTAAGAAGCTTGACATCGAAATTTCTAGATATTTTGGACAACATATACGGAGCTCCAGAAAATGACGCGTTCGTACTGATGTCAAAAGCACAGGAAATAAAATATGTAAAGGAAATTGGAGATTTTCACGAGTTCAACTGCTCTGTTCAAAATATCAATTCAGCGCTGGAGTTTATACAATGCAAGTTCATCGATATACAAAAAGTTGCTTGCAACACTAATTGAGCGGTAGATGAAAGTTTTCTTCGAGAATAGGGATCATTTTTAACCGCTCGAAAATTAAGAGCTTCAGAATGTAATTTTGAAATATTTGCTGAATGGACGCAGGAGCACTCGAGATTGTATTATGATATATGTTTCTATAAGAAGATAATTACGATCAAAAACGTAGATAATGAAGCACAAAAGAAATTCGGATCACAAATTTAATCACAAAACATTACACAAACTCGCTCAACCAGCAAGTGTTTTATTTGTGACGAGGACAGGTATTTCCTAGATAAATATAGTAAATTCAAAAAGGCAGAAATTGCATTCGTAATTTAACTGCCGCCGTGTACAGACGTGTTTTTTTTAGTGCACTCCGCAAAAATTGAGTTTAAAAAAAAAAAAAAGACCGCGTGTGCAAAAATTTGTGTAGGGCTCTCAGTCGCCTCAGAGACGCCTATTTACATTCATATTGCTATTAGATTGCTCTAATAGCAATAAATACTAAGTTGCAACAACAGAGTGCGTAATTTTTACAAAAGCCATGTCCACCAATTCGGGCCCAAGCTCTCTCGATCCCAACCAGCAACAGCTACAA
>NW_027172422.1:0-14462 GCF_018151085.1 Drosophila tropicalis | reverse complement strand
GGAGAGAGTTAATACTTGTTTAACGGCACAATCAACACTGTTGGCTACAGCTCTAATACAAGTAAAAAATGTAAATGGAGGATATGAGACTCTAAGAGCCCTTATTGATAGAGGTTAACAGAGTACGATTTTGTTTGAAGAAGCGGTTCAAATACTAAATTGTGCGTGTCGTAAAGAAAAGCCAAAAAATCAAAATATAAGATAAAAATATGGAAAGAACTTTTTAAGGTTGAGACAATTGTGTTGCCAAAGTTAATGAAAGCTCTTCCAATAAAAGGGTAAGCGTGGATATGTCAAAATGGCAATCCTATGTACTTGCTGATCCTACCTTTAATAAACCTGGTAAGGTTGATATAATAATGGGGGTAAACGTATATACCCAAATCATAAAAGAAGGAGTTACAAAGATTGATTGCCTACTAGGTCAAAATACTCAATTTGGTTAGATCGTTTTCGGGATGCAACAAATCAGAAAGTAATAAATACATAGTGGCAACAACAATAGATGTCACAGGGTTTAAAAAGTGTTGGGAGAAGAAGAACGGTAAAAGTGAGAATAAATACAACACAATTCAATACAAACTCAACCACAATACTCAAGAAACAATTCCGCATTTGACTCAACCGACAGGACCGGTAAAAGAAATTGCTTTTCAAAGTAAAAAGGAAATAAGTTTATGTCCCCCGGCAGGACATCACTTTGGAAGTAAAGTAAAATCTGGGGAAGAAAAAGTATATATAGCGGACGTTGAAGATACTATGCACAGTACGTTCACCCCCCCCAAGCAGATAACTGCCCACCTCCCACCCGACAGACTGAGGAGTGCAGCCGTATATCGCACGGCACGAATCGCGTGGACAAATACACAATAGAAAAAACAGACAAACAAATAATACTATAGATATCTATTAACTAAATGTGATAGGATAGATGTTTTAAGTAAATTAATAGAAAAAACTCTGAGCATCGGCTCAGAAACCAGAAGGTTGTAATCAGAGCAAAGCACCCTAAAAGGTTCATGCATGGCATAATTAGAAGAACAACGACTAAGGGATAAAGTTATCAAAGGATGTCTACTCCGTCTACTCCGTCTACATGGTACCGACAGATTTACCTGAGCTAATATCTCAGGCGAGTCGATATTACCAATTAGGAGCTTGTGCATAAAAATGACACCAAGCATAATTCTACGGTTAGTTAGGGACGGAAGGTTAATCAAGAGAAGTCTACTAGATTACGAAGGCAAATTGACATTGCGATCCCAGCTTAAGCCACAAAGAGCAAATAGCAAGAACTGCTTTTGAACGGATTCAAGTCTAATCTGGTGCAACTCATATTGAGGTGACCAAATGCAAGATCCATACTCTAAAATAGGACGGACATGCGAAGTAAAAAGAACTTTATTTGTATAGGGGTCATCAAATTCTTTTGACCATCTTATAATGAAACCCAGAACACTCATGGCCTTTGCGACCGTGGTGGAAATATGGGTGTTAAAATTTAACTTATGGTCCATAAGTACGCCCAAATCATTCATATAATTTAGACGCTCTAATGGACTATTGTTTAGAAAACAAGTGACCAGATGAGAGTTACGAAAAAAATCATTAATAGATTAAACTGGCACCAGGATTGAAAGTTTTTAAGATCAGCTTGTAGCCGACTAAATGAATCTATATTATTATAAGTAAGACAAAGCTTGACATCGTCAGCATACATAAGCTCACGCGAATAAGCAATGACTGATGGAAGATCGTTAATGAATAGTGTAAAAAGCAGAGGGCCAAGATGACTACCTTGAGGTACACCAGAAGTCACAGGAATGGAATCGGAAAAAGAAGACTTAAAAAGTACCCTCTGTTTTCTATTTGTTAAATGTTCTCGAACCCAAGAAAGGAAAAGGGGTGGAAACCCAATGTCGCTCAGCTTAGAAAGTAATAGGGTATGAGTAACGGAATCAAAGGCTTTGCTGAAGTCAGTTTATATGACATCAGATTGTTTAGCATTTTTGAACCCCTTGAAAATTATAGAGGTAAATTCTAAAAGTTTAGTGGTTGTAGACCTACGTTTCACAAACCCATGTTGGAATGGCGAAATAATAGAGCAGTAAAAATGTTGAAATTGAGAAGTTATAATTTTCTCAAAAGCTTTCGGAATTGCGGACAATTTTGAGATACCATTGTAGTTACAGGCTTCGGACTTTTTGCCATTTTAATGCAGAGGAATGATATACGACTCTTTCCAAATAGATGGAAAAGAGGAAGATTCGAAAGACAATAGAAACAATTTTAAAATGTGTTTACATAATGCGTTTGCACAGAACCTGAGTACACATCCAGGTAGACCATCTGGCCCCGGAGAATAAACAGGTTTAACTAGTTTAAGTTCGCTAAGAAGAGAGAACTTTCATCAATTACTGGATTGAAAATGCAATTAGCCTTTTCTATCTGATAAGCATACGGACTTGCTCGATATTCCGTTAAGGAATAGGTTGTTTTGAAAAAACTCGCAAACATATCGGCAATTGAATGATCAGTGCTCACTTTATTATTTTGAAAAGACAAAAAAGATAGGTGCAAGAGATGCTGGCGGATCAACAGATAAAGAAACACCCCAAGGACTGGTTCTTTTACGTTTCGGAGACTCATTCATAAGCGACAAGCTTCTGAACTGAGTCTCCACCGCAGTAAACTCCGCTTGTAGTTTGTTAAAGCCTGCCCTTAAAGTGTCAAAACTATCTCTAGTCCGCCTCATGAATAAGCGCATCTCATTCTCAACCTCACGGCAAGCATCACATCCATATTTTAAGCCATCACCTTTGGCAATAGACTTCTTGATTCTGCCTGTGTAACCTGCACACTTAACGTGAACCGCATTGTCACACAACCAACAAAGAATATTATCATGGGAGTCAACCGCATTAGTGGCAAACTATGCAATTATTTTTTGAGCAGACAACCATTTTATCAAAAAGTTAATTTATGTTAAAAAGGAAAAAAATAAAAAATAATAATTGCAAAGGTAAAAAAATCTGTGTATAAGAATATACTGACCAGTACTGACACAAGGGTTAACGTGCAGAGTAAGCCTTCACAACTAAAAACCAGAGGGCCGGGGCTAACTTCGACCGCGTCAAAGTTTGTATACCCTTGCAACTTTTTTGGTAACTGATTTCTTACCTTTTAGCCATCAATGTGGAAGAACGTTTTATATAAAAAGGCTTATGTTTGCGAAAGAATGGCCTACAATCATAGGAATTAACGAAGATATTGATCAAAGTCACTGTTTTCCACCGATCGTTCCTATGGGAGCTATATGATATTGTCACCCGATCCTTATCAAATTCGGCACAGTCATTAACAGATATCTCAAACTAACAAATGTTTAATTTGAAAGCAATTGCGTTAAATGTAACGAAGTTATTTACAAAAGTCACTGTTTTCGACTGATATAGTGGTCCGATCCGGCTGAGATATACAACCCCTGAAGTATAAACAAAATTTCTTTTTAATTTTTTTTTTTTTTGGGGGGGTTTTTTTTAACCTTTTTTTTGTTTTTTTTAAAAAATATATATATTTTTTTTGGGGGGGGGGTTTCTTTTTTTTTGTGTTCCCCCCTTTCCCAAAATTAAATTTCCCTGTTGCCGCCGAAATCCACTAACTGCCCAGCAGACCCGACGCAGCCACCAATGGGTTAACCCATATCACTCATTCTCTTTCATTTTCATACTTATACTTAAGCGCCAGCCTACGTGCTGGGAAATTAACCGTTGCATCTTGCGCTTTAAGCTTACATGTTAGGTTCTATGCTTGTTACTAAGCGGCGGACAGAACAGTTTGGTTACAACCGCGAGTAAGGGCGATTAATTTATAGCGGCTCAACTACCGACTCGCTCGCTCACCATACACACACCCACTTAGCCTACCATTAGCATAAGAAAACACGTGGAAGAAATAAATGAAGTATCACGTGAAAAGTGAAGTGTTTTTGTGGGCCCGCTAAAACATCGAACCTTAGCGCCAAACTCAACAATTCTATAAATTACGCCAGGAATTAATTCTATAATTAATTCTATAAATTAAGGAATTAATTCTATAATTAATTCTATAAATTATGCCAGGAATTAATTCTATAATTAATTCTATAAACTATAGGCCATGAATTAATTCCATAAGTTAATTCTACAGATTAATTCTATATATTAATCTAACAGTGGTAAACCACTAAAGAAACCGAAAAAGTTAATTATTTAACTCAACTCGACGGGTCAACCCACGGTTCTACAAGTAAATCATATAGAGGTTAACCTCGATGATTGCATAACCAAACACTAAATTGTGATACATACATAACCTCAACGGTCAACCGTTTACGACCTACATATGTACATAGGTCACGTAACTAATCAACGTCGCTTAAAAGTATAAACTCATTGGTAAACCATGGCAACAAAAGACTTATCAAGTGGAATATATCATTGCAAGAAATGCATGCAGGAAGACAGTGACCGCATGGTGCAATGCAATCGATGCTGTTCCTGGTATCATTTCGACTGCGCTGGAGTAATAGACGAGAAATCTGAGAACAGCTGGAACTGCGACTGCGTCAACGTGTCAACGGAAGTCATCACAACCATATTGAGCAACGCATTGCAGAACCTCGGAAATACCACACGAGCAGGCGAACCTCAGGCTACTTCGTCACCAGCAAAACCAACGGGGCCGCTACAAGAACCGGATCGGGACTTTGGTCTATGCCCTCCAAAAATATTCCAGGACACAGCTAGGACAGCTGTTCCTATTTTTACTTCTGCCAAACAAAAAGCGATGGTCACACACTCAGCTGTGCGTGACACGTGGCATTACGATCACGAGGCACCGCAGCTGCCGTTCCTAACCTCAAACAACACGCGTGCTACGACACGCGAACAACCCACCTAAGTGCTACGCCGATGGCACCCTGGAATTTTACGAATACTCAAAACAGGGCTGCATCGTACTATCCAGAAAATAAAGTGCGAATGGACGTAGACCTAAACACAGCAATGCCAAGCGCGGCACAACTTGCAGCCCGTCAAGCGATACCGAAAGAGCTTCCAACATTTGATGGCAATCCTCAGAACTGGCCTCTATTCTACAGTAGTTTTCAGACAAGTACGGAAATCGCTGGGTATACGAATGCAGAAAATCTTATGCGGCTGCAAGCTAGCCTAAAGGGAAAAGCACGTGAGTTAGTTCAATCCAAACTCCTTTTACCCGCAATGGTCCCTGAAATCATACAAACATTACGTATGTGTTTCGGTCGGCCAGAGCATATTTTGCACAACTTACTGGAAAAAACGCGGCAACTACCCGCAATAAAAGATAAGCTTGAACCACTTATCGAATACGCACTGTGTGTACGAAACATCTACTCAACGATGGAAGCATGTGGACTCACAGGTTACATGCAGAACCCAATGCTCGTACAAGAGCTACTAGAGAAACTCCCCACACAACTGAAGCTGCAGTGGGCAATGTTTCCCAAAGACACTAAGATACCATCAATGGAATCTTTTAGCAAATGGATCTACGACATAGCTGAAGCAGCAAGCCAGGTAACATCACCGCTTTACCATAAGAAGAGCGGAAGCCTAAATCATCACACAGAGGCACCTGAAGAGCAGGTCAAGGAAATTACGTGCGTCGTATGTAACGAACCTGGGCACAAAATACACAGCTGCCCATCGTTCAAAGCCACGCCACATCAACAAAAGATTTCTTTTCTGAAAAATCACAAGCTCTGCCAACAATGCCTAAACCGTCATCACCAAAAGTGCCAACGTGAGAAGGTTTGCGGCATACGAGGCTGCCGAAGCAAACATCACCCATTGATCCACGAGATGCAGCCAATACCAGAGGCTGCGAAATCCAGCAGCCCAAACAGGCCAGCTATGGTCACCAACGTGCATACGCCGGAGGGCAAGCACACCCAGCGATCCAGAGAGTCTGGCTCAACATATTTCCGTGTCATTCCAATACAAATCATCAATAAAACGAAAGTCACTAACACTTTTGCATTTCTAGATGAGGGATCGGCACTAACACTCATCGACAACAAGGTCTTTAAGCAGCTCGGCTTAAAAGGCGTTCCAGATCCACTGTGCCTAAAATGGACCAACGATACAACACGCGAAGAAAATGCATCGGAACGTGTCACGCTTACGGTTGCCAATCCACATAATGGCAATCAATTCTACTTGGAAGAGGTTCACAGTGTAGATACCCTGGATCTACCTGTACAGTCTATCGACATAAGGGCTCTCGCCAAAGAATTCCCCCACCTAGCGGGACTACCGATAGCATCATACACCAACGCACGCCCAAGCATCCTAATCGGCACAAATAACTGGAACCTCGCCGTACCCCTTAAAATCAAAGAGGGGGCATGGCACCAACCAATAGCGTCAAAGACGCGACTGGGATGGGCACTACAAAGCTCCACGCGATCAAGGGCCACTAGAGCTAATGTGAGCGTTCACATGTGTGGATGCAGGGACGCAGACGCTAAGCTACATGAGATCATCAAACAAGCGTTCTCATTAGACGCTACCACAGCAAAACCGCTATCATCACCAGAAGAAACTCAAGCTTTAACCAGACTTGAATCTACTACCTCCCTTAAGAATGGCAGGTACGAGGTCGGCCTAATGTGGAAAGACCCTGAAGTTTCATTACCTGATAGCTACGCAAACGCACTAAAACGGCTTAAATGCCTACAAAAGCAATTTTCCCGACAACCACAGTTGAAGGAGCAAATCACCAAGCAAATCGAGAACCTCGTCGAAAAGGGCTATGCTCGCATGCTGACGCCGGAGGAAATAGCTGCACCAAACAGACGGACATGGTATCTACCAACCTTCATAACTAAAAATCCAAATAAACCAGAGAAGGTCCGGCTTGTATGGGACGCAGCCGCCCAATCTGGCGGCAAGGCCCTGAATGACTACATCTGGAGTGGCCCAGATCTCCTCAACTCCCTGTTTGACCTCTTGCTCTCATTCCGAGTGGGACGAGTGGCGATCTGTGGCGATATTGCCGAGATGTTCCACCAGATCCGAGTGAAACCAGCAGACACCCATGCGCAAAGGTTTCTGTGGTTCGACAGCAAATCCGAGAGGCAAGAGCCTAACGTCTATGTTATGGAAGCGCTTACTTTCGGAATCAATTGCGCACCCTGCATTGCACACTTTATTCGCGACAAAAATGCAGATCGATTCTGCCAACAGTACCCTCAAGCAGCACAAGCCGTGAAGGACTACCACTACGTGGATGATTTTATATACAGTGGCGACGACTACGTGGAAGTCGGAAACATCGCAACTCAAGTCAGAGATATCCATGCAGCAGGTGGTTTCCACATACGCAATTGGTCTTCGAACTCAAAGGAGGTCCTTCGAATACTAAAGAGCGATTCGCTGCTCCCCCGAAGCTGTCGAAATTACCGCCACGGAAAAGGTACTCGGCTTATACTGGGTGCCGAACTCCGACGTATTCACATTCATCTGCAAGTTCGCCAGGTTGAAGCGCAACGTTTTGGACAGCGACAAAACACCAACCAAACGCGAGCTCTTGCAAGTACTTATGTCAATGTACGACCCACTCGGCTTCATCTCATGCTTTACAATAGAGCTCAAAATCCTACTGCAAGAAGTCTGGAGAAGCGGCATTGGCTGGGACACTGGTTTGCCCGACGCATTGTTACCCAAATGGATACGATGGAAACGGATCCTTACAACAATCGCCGGATTGACCATCCCGAGATGTTACTTCGACAGCAGCGATCAAGTCCATGATGTCCAGTTACACACGTTCGTTGACGCCAGCGAATTGGCATACGCAGCAGTCTGCTACCTTCGGATACGCCAGGGGAAAAGAACCTACCTCAGCTTCGTGGCCTCCAAGGCGAAAGTGGCACCGTTGAGTCCACTATCTATACCAAGGATGGAACTGCAGGCCGCAGTGATCGGAGCAAAGCTGAGTAACCGAATCCAACGCAATCCAAGTTTGTCAATTAATTCGAGTTGTTATTGGTCCGACTCAAAGACTGTTCTCAAATGGCTTCGTATGGATCCACGAAAGTTTCAGCAATTCGTCATGCACCGCGTTGGCGAAATACTGGAATTCACAAACGTTAGCCAATGGAACTGGGTTCCAACCAACCTTAACCCTGCAGATCTTGCTACTAAAACACACAACGCCAATAAACATGAAACTTGGCTACACGGTCCGGACTATTTGCTGCAGGATCAACACGAGTGGCCAAAATGCGATGATTTGGGGCCACCAAACAATGCTGAAGTCAGGCACAACATACTCTTCATCGACAATGCGCCGATGGAGCTAAAACTTAACGCGGAATATTTTTCCGACTGGCGCAGGCTATATCGAGCTTTAGCGCGTTTTATTCTCTATATTGAGAAACTGAAAGCAAAACAAACAAAGGCATCGCCACCTACAGAGGTGTCTTACGAGATGATTCAGCAGGCACGCACACTCCTACTGCGGCATGCGCAGTCATCTGAATTCAACCCAGAAATTCGCAACTTAACGAGAGGTAAACCTTTAAAAACAAATTCTAAACTCATATGTTTGAATATCTTCCTAGACGAAAACCAGCTCCTACGTACCCGAGGGCGAGCAGAAAACCTAAACGGCCAAAACCAAATACTGCTCCCATATGGGCACCACATTACTCGGCTCATAGTGAACTGGTATCATCAGGAAATGCACCACACATCCCATGAGACGTGTATTAACAGGATTCGCGGCATGTTTTACATACCACGCCTACGAGTCTTATACAAAGGCATGCGGAAGTCTTGCCAACGCTGTAAAAATGAGAGCGCCATGCCTGATCCACCGCAAATGGCTCCCTTGCCCATTGCCAGGCTGGCTGCCTACCAACGTCCCTTCACTTACGTCGGTATCGACTACTTCGGGCCCTTCTTGGTCGCTGTAGGACGGCGAAGCGAAAAAGATGGGGAGTTATTTTCACCTGCCTAACCATACGGGCGGTGCATATAGAACTGGCGTGCTCTCTGGACACTGCATCGTGCATAATGTGCATCCGAAACTTCATCAATCGGCGCGGGACCCCAAGAGAAATTTACAGCGACAATGGCACTAACTTCAAAGCTGCCGAAAAGATTATCTGTGACAAAGCGCAGACGATCAACTTCAACGCCGTGCAACCGGCGTTCGATGACATCAAATGGAAATTTAATCCACCAGCCGCTCCTCATATGGGGGGAGCATGGGAGCGACTTGTTCGTTCCGTCAAGACTGTACTCTACGCAATCTGCCCAGCGAGAAAATTCACCAGTGAAGGCCTACAAAGTGCACTATGGGAAGTGGAATTTATCCTAAACTCCAGACCCCTTACTTTTGTCTCTCTGGACAGCAAAGACGACGAGGCTATCACCCCTAACCATCTACTACTAGGATCAGCAAGCGGCTATAAACCAGTCTTCAAAACCACACACACCGTACAGCACATGTGGCAAGCTGTTCAAGAATTCGCCGATCAATTCTGGCGACGATGGGTACGCGAATACGTTCCAGATTTAGCCAGGCGAGGAAAATGGTTTACGAAGAGACCACCAATAGCAGCTGGAGACGTCGTTGTAATATTGGACGAGACTCTGCCCCGAAATAGATGGCCAAAAGGTATAGTCGAGCAAACAATCCTGGCCAGAGACAACCAGGTGCGTCGAGTGATCATCAGAACCGCCAATGGGACTCTTCAACGGCCCGTGGCTAAAGTAGCTGTATTAGACGTCGGCTGTAATGGAGCAAAGCAACCCCATGAAGAGAGCAGCTTTACTGGGGGGGAATGTTGCCGCCGAAATCCACTAACTGCCCAGCAGACCCGACGCAGCCACCAATGGGTTAACCCATATCACTCATTCTCTTTCATTTTCATACTTATACTTAAGCGCCAGCCTACGTGCTGGGAAATTAACCGTTGCATCTTGCGCTTTAAGCTTACATGTTAGGTTCTATGCTTGTTACTAAGCGGCGGACAGAACAGTTTGGTTACAACCGCGAGTAAGGGCGATTAATTTATAGCGGCTCAACTACCGACTCGCTCGCTCACCATACACACACCCACTTAGCCTACCATTAGCATAAGAAAACACGTGGAAGAAATAAATGAAGTATCACGTGAAAAGTGAAGGGGTTTTTGTGGGCCCGCTAAAACATCGAACCTTAGCGCCAACCATCAAAAACCCCTTTTTGCACTTTTAAGGGTATAAAAATTAATAATCAAGAATACACAAAAACAAAAAACAACTATCACAGAGTCGCGAATAGGCAAAACACGAGAGCGCAAATCAAACAAAAATAGGAAAGAGCGGGAGAGCGCGTCAAATTAAACACATGCAACAACAATTTGTACGCAAGAGCTCGAGAGCTAGTTACAAATATAAAGACAAAAAGCCAAAAGATATAAGCAAAACAACAACACCGCTAATGCATTATATGTATTGTTGTAAGTTTTGATTTATGTATGTTTATTTAAACAAAAGCACAAAAGCGACTACAAGAATTCCCGAAATGAAAATAAAATTCGGATGCAGAAATTATTATTAAGCCGATAATGACATTAAAAGGTAAAGAAATGTATTTAATCGCGAGAAAAAAATAAAAATTTGATAAGCGCAAAAAAACATGTCCGTCCTCTGCAACGAGTGAAAGTCCTTTGATATCACAGAACCAGTACAAAATAAGAATGTTCAGATGGCAAACGCTAAATTAAATAATGATCATCTAAAAAATAGTGTCAAATTAGATTCCGGTAACAAAAAATAGATTCCGTAGTACAAAAAAGGCAGATATTTTAAAATCTTTACAAAGGGACAACATTTAAACCGAATAATCACTCAAAATTCAGATACCAGCAAAAGCCACATTGGCTTAAGACGAGAGATAGAAGTAGTTGGTCTTCAAAGTCTCCACCATATAAAAAGGCTAAAAGTCAACACAGTAATACACATCAGGAGTGGGTAGATATATTGTTAAGCATCGGCGATATTAGTAAACCAATTTGGCAAACTATACAACAGAATATTAAGTCAGCTAGAAAAAGGATAACATTCATTTGTTAGGGTTAACTTCTCTCATGTAGCTCGTCATGCTTCTTTAACAAGAGGTATCTTACTAATGAAATATTAATATTAATTTATTAAGACAACTATTAAAATCAAAAACCAAAACGTCATATATGGCGACCCTTGGCAGAATGTATAAGAATAAAAATCGTGTTCACCTGAAATGGCTTCACCAAATCATTGTTCAATCTGATTATAATATACAAAACATAAAACAAAAATAGCTGATACAGATTTATATTTCAAGTATGGCTCAAAACCAAAACAAAACATGCGTCCACACTCTGCGGAAAAGCACTTAAGATTATAACAACGGTGCAATATCAAGTCGCCAACGCTGTGCATGAAATATAAACATTAGAATAAGCATTTTTTAAAAACAATTGTCGCCTCTTAGAGTCTAAGAATTCATTTATATACACAAGACGTTTGTTAATAAAATCAGTTCATATTTTGAATTCAACAGATGAAGATGGTGTTTTAGTTTGCGGTGCTGAAATCCTATTCATTTTGGTCCTTCGAGAAAAAGGAACTCTGTTTTCCCCCAGCAGTTGTAAGAGACTCAGAGAGTGAATCAGCTCCTTAAAGTCTGAATTCTTATGCAAGTATAAATGCTAAGATCAGCTAAAGGTTGTAAAATAAATTAACTCTTGTTTTCCCCACCAGTGGTAAGAAACAGAAAGTATAAAAAAACTATATATATATATAACCTCGCCTATATATACACTATAGGCTGTTGCAAGTCGGCAACAAGAAGCAGATCAACGAGGCGGTTGCAAGTCGGTAACAAGAAGCAGATCAACGAGGTAGTTGCAAGTCGGCAACAAGAAGCAGATCAACGACGCAGTTTCAATGAAGAGGCGACTGAAGAACATACACAAGTACAAGGAAATCTGGTGCGATGACCCGCACCGGTACCGCTCAGGCTCTGGACATCAGCAGCTGACAACGAGCGTGAAAGGCAGGCCGTCTTTTACGCCTTCGAGGGAGCATCAGCGAGCCAAACGGCGACGACCAGCTGATGCGGGAAAAAAAGGCAGTTGCAGATTATAAATAAGAAATAATACACATATAATCTAAGATAAAAATATTGCGAAATTGAGCAGAACCTCATCTGCCCGATATCAGTATAGCCTGTAAAGCTGTGCAAAACATTAGGTACGATCACTGCCATAATCGAGTAGGGAAAGTTAAAAAAGAAAAGGAAAAAATAAATCGAATTAAAAAATAATAACCAAAATTGATAAGAGAAATCACATAAATTTGCCCGTTGAAGGGTCAAAAAAAAAAATAAATATGTACAAAAAAATAATAATTTTCCATACATATTAAAAATATCAAAGAAGCTAACATCGGCTATGCCGAAGTTTATATACCCTTGCAGTCCTTGGCAATGAAATTTTTACATTTTGAGATTTCTTTCCCTGCAACTCAATTATTCATCAAAATACAAACAAAACAATTTTACTCTTGTGTATTCATGTGCTCTGTTGATGACGTATGACGTAGTAGACAGCAAGCAGCGCTGCCGGCAGAGCTGGGAGCAGAGCAGAGATTTTTATATTGACTGTAACTTGTGTTATATTTATCCGATTCCATCTGGGGTTTTATATCTAATATTATCACATATGTAAATTTCATAGCGATACTCCAATTTTTATGAAAATGTTTGTTCTGGAGCTAAATGTGATTAGTAGTCCGATCCTGATAATTCTCATACTTGAAAAAAATTTCAATTTATAAAACGCATACGCACGGACGGACAGACGGACATGGCTATATCGACTCATCTTCTCATGCTGATCAAGAATATATATACTTTCTGGGGTCGGAAACGTCTCCTTTTGTTCGTTTCAAACATCTGACCAATTTTATAATACCTCTGCAAGGGTATCAAAATAAAATTTACATACACATACATACATACACCATATAAAATGTTCACTAATAAGGCTGCAAAAGTGTTGGAGAAGCAGGCAGAGTTACATACCAGGTTAAGGCAGTTAGAAGCACTAGATCCTAAGTTGTAGAGGAAGTAAAAGAGATAAGGAATCAATGGATACGTAATTTGATCATGATTATTTCAGAAATAAAATAGTAAAGAAGCGTTAACGATAGTTGCCAAAGTTATAGCCACAGGAGAGTCAGAAAAACCAGGCACTAGTAAGTCGGTGTGCGCTGAAGCAGGAGAGAACATTACAAATATGTTTAAAGATAGCAAAGGGCAGTCGCGGGGGGATGCGACCTATAGTAATGAGAACGCTAATGTTAACCCGGAGATATTTTTGGATAGAGACCAATAGCTCCAGGAATATTTGGATAGAGTAGTCAAAGATTTACGCACTATAGACATTTCAACAGCCAATGAGACATGCATAGTATATGTTAATAAGATCAATTATTTATGGGAGAAAGTTCAGGAGTGTTAGGAACTGACAAATAATGCAAGATTTAAGAATACTATGCATGATTTAGAATTCGAAGTCCGGAATTCACTATCAGTGTTAGAAATGAAAATGAGCAATAAGGAAAATTGTAAGAGTGAGAATGTAGCCGTGAGGCTACCGGTGTTGCTAAAGATTCAGGTACCCACATTTTCTGGAGAAACTAGAGAATGGGACCTGTTTGTGGAATTAATAGAAAAAAAGAGATTTTTAAGACTTGCCCTTAAGTTTAATTATTTAAAATCCACGTTAAAAGGCGAAGCAAGGAGCATGGTAGCTCATATATTGTCAGGTTCAGCTGACAATTATAGTGCCGCTTGGGAACTGTTAACCAAGCGATATGAAAATAATCGGAGGGGATTTTCCGGATCGTTGATTTACCGATGATCAACAATGAATCGGCAAAGAGTGTAAAAGGAGTGTGACTTAATTAAAACACTTAAAAAAACTTGTCCGATGAAGTTGACGTGATATTCGCTCAACACATATGCACCTCGAAAATTTGACAGAGATACTCCATAATTGTATGAGAGTCAAAGTAGAAAAGCAAGGCAGATACAATTGCTATCTGATGTCATGGAATACTTGGAGCAAAAATATTGTTTGCTAAGTGCCATGAGCAAAGAAGACAAAAAACCGTTACAGAAATCGTCGACTTCGGTGTTCAAAGATAATTTTCCGATTTGCAAAGTTGCAGGGCATAAGGCGTATAAGTGCTATAAATTTAAAGGTTTGACACCTATGGAAAGGTCATACCTTTGCCCAAAGGCCAAAAATGTACAGATTTGCACAAGATGCTTGAACCATTCATGTAATAAAGTATGCGCAAATGAAATGGTCTGTTCATTGTGTAGTAAGCGAAAAA
>NW_027172421.1:0-32336 GCF_018151085.1 Drosophila tropicalis | reverse complement strand
TACACACTCAAGTTGACTTAGGTTATGATAGGGCTCCAATGTAAATGTCCCACGATGATATGTCTTGCAAAGGCCAATGATGAAGAAGTCCGATGACGACTATACAAGATGATTATGTAATGATGAAGAAGTCCAATGACGGATGTCCAAGATGATGATGTAATGTGAAAAGTCCAACGATGACTGTCCAAGATGATGTAACGATGAATGCAATATAATGAACGAATAAACGACTTTTTATAGTTTCTAAGTTTTTATGTTGGGACTTGCGAAGTGCAAGATCCTGTCACGGTCGCCAATGTTTGATCTGCCCAGTTGCAGATGGTACAAAACTCACATGCTCAATAGCATGTGGAGTGGAGTAAGGAAAAATAAGTCTCCTCCTCTTCGAATTCCAGAAAAAGTCATTTTAATATTTCGTTTTTATGAGTTAGAAGCTCTTCATGAGCCATGTAACAAAAGCTTTTAAAACATGTTAATGTAAATACAGTGGTAGAAATTCCAATAATCTTAAACAAATAATATAAGAAATTTTAATATATACAAATCTAAGATAACGATGACGTCTCATCCAACAGTGGTCTTCTGGAGATTGACCTTTCAAACAGAATCAGAATCTTATACCGGTTTGACCACCTCCCAAAACCTTGTGAGAAGAGTTTCAAATGCTTCCTCTCTGCTTACAGCGACTCTCGTGGTGAACGCGGCACACGAAATAACGAGGACGCCTTGCAACGGGCCTGAAATGACCCAACCAAATCTCGTCTCTTGAGCCATTAAAAATCTGCACACTTCGGTCTGGATGCCGGAAAGGGTCACCGCTGGTAAGCCATCAATACCAAGAAGCAGATCGATCTTCGCCTTTAATCTAAAGGAAGGGTCGGCTAGCGGAATATTGGGCATTCCTTTCAGTGTGGCTTGGGCTATCGTACATGACGGCAAATCATCAGCAACTTGGGACAGGACCAAAGCTTCTATCTCTATCTGGACTGGAGGTCCATGCGATGACCGAATGCTTACGTGACAGACCTTCAAGGTTCTATTTACCTTTCCGTTAATGCCTGTCACTTCAGCCCTGACGGGTGACTTTTAAACGCCTTGAAATTGAGTAAAAACCCACAAAACGGGTTGGTACGGTTGGGATAACCTGGAACGCTACCAAAAAACCCTAGGAACGGCTTGAAACGCCTTCGAATTGAAATATAAAACCAAAAGATACGACTTGGGACACTTTGGAATTGAAATATGATCCCAAAGATACGTCTTGGGACATTTGGAAGACTTTGGGATTCAAATATAAAACCAAATATACGACTTGGAACGCTTGGAACAAGAATTTACCAAAATTATGAAAAATTAATTTTCCAGACGCATAAATTTTGATCTCTGAACCGAAACGGAATTGGAACGGAAACTCTAATATGCGGAAATTAAAAAAAGTACGCGGAACAAAAATTTTTAATAATGAAATATTATTTGACCTTTCCCTCAACGTGACCCTTTAGCTTATATGCCCCACAAAGTGCCTGCCAACCTAGGGTATACAGCACAGCTACTTTTGGTCGTTTGCTTTGTGCCGGTCTTGGCACATTTCAATTCATTATTTGCTTTATTGCTCTTTGATAGTACAATGTTCTTAAAGCTATATGTGATAGGAAGATTTTACAGAGTTACAGAGTTATAGTTATACAGCTGAGAAATTTTTATATACATAGTTAGACAGTTTGATGGGTGATAATATAATATGGCAAGGAAAAATGAGCGAAAACCTTTAATATACATATGCCTTAAATACGAACTTAAGCTAGGTGAGTGAGACTAAGGTGACTAAACTAAGATTTAGCGGCTTAGTGCCAGTGGCTACCCTTAGGAGATATGAGTATTGTGATCAAGAAGATATGCTCCTAAACTGTCTAATAGTGGTTTAAGAGTAGTGTTTTCACTAAGAGTCGTCAGATTGGTCAATAATCTGTTTAATGGCTTTGACGCCAGCCGTAGAATATAAGGTGGATGTTTTGGTAAAACATGGGAGGTTGAGTAGAAGCTTTAATATTTTGTTTTCGCATACTTGCAATTTCTTGATGTGAGATGCAGCACAACTGTTCCAGGTACTTGAGCCGTAGGTTAGTATAAGGAGAAAAATGGATTTGAATATGATCATTTTGTTAGCTGAGGAAAGTTTAGATTTTCGGTTAATAATTGGTTAAAGGGTGCAGATAGTTTTGTTAATCTTATTGATTGTGGCACCAACATGAGTGCTAAACGTAAGCTTTTTATCAAAGTGGATACCTAAGTTTCGCAATTGAAACGGATTTGGAATGGAAACTCTAAGATTCGGAAATAAAAAGAGTACGCGGAGCACAAATTTTTAATAATCAAATATTATTTGACCTTTCCCTCAACGTGACCCTTCAGCATATATACCCCACAAAGTGCTTGCCAACCTAGGGTATACAGCAAAGCTACTCTTGGTCGTTTTCTTTGTGCCGGTCTTTGGCACATGAGCTTGCAGCTGTGCTTGTATACTGCAGTTAAGCGGGACTTATGTAGGCACGTATGTACATATATGTAAAGGCTGCAAGGGGGGAGCGGGATTTTGTTCGCAGTGATGGAAAAATATATGTTTACATACATATGTAAAATTTTATGTATGTATAATAAAGCAGAATGAACATTTTTTTCTTCAATTGCTTTATGCATTTTCTTAATTTTTGCTCTATTGTCTTTCGTTAGCTGATGAGAGGTGGACAAAAGTATTTTGACATTCTCAGTATTTGGTCTTTATTAGTCTGCTCAAGAGTAAACAATTATCAAACGTAGTTATTATTGTTCAATAATTAGTTCAATGAAATAAAAAATAAATTTTACTTTTTTGTTTTGCGACATTATGGGTAAAGCAAATGAATTAAGTGACATGGTCAAGTGTGAAATGGTGGCGAAGTATAACTCTGGTATTTCTGTAGAAAATATCAGTAACTTATACAATGTTTCTCGCCAAACTGTTTATTATGAAATAAACAAGTTTAAAAAATACCCATCCGTCAAAAACCTGCCGCGAAGTGGTAGACCTCGTAGGACAACTGAGAACACGGATAGTTATATTCTGCGTAAATTTAAAGAAAACCCTTTAGAGATGCCCAAAACAGTTGCCCGGGAGCTCGCTGATACGACCGATATTATAATTAGGGAAGGGTCGATTCGTAGGCTCCTCAAGGAAGCAGAGTTTGGAACGTATGTTGCCAGAGATATTTCCCAGTTTACTGCCAGAAACAAACTAAAACGTCTCAAATTTGCCAAAAAATATATTGCTAAGCCCCAATCGTTTTGGCGTCAAGTTTTATTTGATCACACATCAAAAAAGAAGACCGATTTGTGAAAAAGTTAGCCATTGGGGTGGGTCAGTTATGTTTTGTTATGTATATATTTGTGTGCGAGAAAATAAAAATTTTTGTGGAATATGTATATGGATATGAATAAAAATATGTTACATTTTTATGTATGGAAAATATGTATATATATGTATATGTGTGGATATGTAATATGTGTTTTTATTTTTTTTTTTTTAATATAAAAATATGGAATGGAATTATGCAGTGGTGTGAATGCAGCGGATTAACAATTTTTTATATTTTTTCTCTTCGTTGGAAACACTTTTCACTCGCGCACGAATTTTCCAGGAGTGGACTGTATTTGCACAAAATTTTTTTTTTTTTAGGATTTAATTTAGAACTGGATAAATTTTTGTAATTTATGTTATGTCAATGCATACATACATATGTGTTAATATTTTTGGAAATTGCGAAAATATTTATATATTGGAAATAGGCAAGTAAATATGGCGCCTTACATACTTGGCATATATATGTATGTATATGCCAAAGTGCGGGAAAAAATCTTGAAGTGGGCGAACAACTATGGCGCCTTATGTACTGGACACATATATATGTATGAAAAAATTGGGGACCAAAATTTTCTCTCTCTTGAGGAGGAATAACGATTTGGAATCAGGAACCTTGCGCGAAAATAATTTTCATTTCATTAGGAAAATCAAGGTAAACAATTATATGTACATATGTGAGTATGCTGTACGGATGCTGGAGGCATGCACATGTGCTCATATACACATAATTTGGAAAAAATTACTTGGCTTGAAATATGAAATTCCACCGATGCAAATGGTTCGACAGGATCTTGGTATCCGGCTCGAGGGACCAATGTTTATGTAGGGGGTTGAATTTCCTTGGTAGAGGGGGCAGCTAAATGAATCCTTCTTCTTAAACTTTCCTTTGCAATAAAAATGTGGTGGGGGTTGCGCAGCAATTCCTTTTCACTATATGTTTTATTCACAGATCTATTTTAATGACCTCTAGTTTAACTAAGAGCGGCGAACCAAGCCCCGCTTGGAGCGAAGTGTTGGAAGTGTTTTTCTTGGGGGATTCCCAATGGTTTATAATCCGTTATCATATCGAATTCCAGTCCTGCTAGGTAATAGTTAAACTTCTCCACTGCCCATACCAGTACCAAGCTTTCTTTCTCCGTTTGCAGATATCTCTTCTCAACATCAGTTAGGCTTTTACTGGCGAACGATACGATTTAATGGTCGTTGTGATCATCAATCTGTACCAGAACAGCTCCCAGTGCCACTGGACTTGCATCGGCTATAAGACATGTACGGAGATTTTTATTGAAGTATGACAGCTTTGCCACCTCGACGACTTGTTTCTTTAACGTATCGAAGGCTTGCTGTTTTTTGTTGGTCCAATCAAATTTGGTATTCGCCTTTATTAAGATCAGTGGCTCCGTCGTGTTGGCGAGATCGGGTATAAATATCCCAACGTATGTTACGAGGCCCAGAAAACTCCTTGTCTCCCCCTTAGTTTTCGGAGTACGGAAGTCTGTGATCACTTTCTCATTGGGGCGGCCTGCTAACAATTCCTCCAGCCGCCTCTGGAAAATTTCTGGAGCCGAGTTAGCTCCGAAAAACAGTCTTTTTTATCGAAATAGTCCCTTGTGTGTAATAAATGTGGTAATCTGCCGACTTGACTTCTTCTTCTGGTTCACCAGTTCGACCAACTGTTGTGGCTGTGACACTTAGTCTTCTCCTCATCGATGGCGCGCACCTGGGACTGTGAGGTTCGTGGTCGCTTGCGCTGATTTTCATATGGTGTTTCAAAACGTCTCTTCAATGTCGTCTTACACATCCGAGCATAATGTCCGAACCGGGAACATTTATTACATTTTGAGTTTCTTGCCGGGCATGCCACACTGCGTTCATCTTGGTCTGCTGCTCCACACCGGCCACACACATCATTCGTCCTGTCATTTCTTTTTGTTTGGACGCATATTCTCTTTACAATATCGATATCCGACGGAAGCATCAATGATTTTATCAGCGATGCAGATTTCCTCTATTTCGATCTTGGTGGCTCCAAAAAAGCATTTACTGGCTTGTTGCCTTAGCCGCAGCAAAAACTCGGCGAAGCTCTCACCTTAGCGGGCACCATGCTGCGAAACATGTGCCTTTCGAATACGGCGTTACGTTGCGGTGAAAAATATTCATTTAATTTATCCATCAATGGAGTAAATACATAATTTTCTTTTGTCGCATCGTATGGCACTAACGAGCCTGGAAAACTGTACACTACCTCTAGTAGCTGTGGTCCGCCGTGATGCAGTAATTTGATCCGCTTTTTAATTATTGATGAAATTTCTTCTGTGTCCACATAGATATTGAATGACCGAAGCCATTTCTCCCGCTCGTTGCGCCACAACGATTTTTCTGTGTTGGCGCACAGAAATGGTTTAATTTCAGCTATCCTGCTGATTTGTTTTAGCTTACACTTTATTTCGTGGTCAGCCTCTGTTTCTTTTCAGATGATTTCGCTAGGACAGCCATGCTGTGTACAACTTCTGGTATTTTTCAGATATTTTCAGTTTGCACGAGCGTTAGTTCTACCTTGCTCAGCTGTTTGCTTTTTTTTTTCTCTTGGCTTGTCTTAGAGTCGCCTTTGCACTCTCTCGACTCAGCCTCTGTCAAATGCAGATAATAAATTTATATTTTGTTTCCATCACTATTGTATACTTACTTGTACGCACTGTATGAATATTTATATTTTTTTTTAATTTTTGCTTATGGCCGGGTCTGGAACAACGCGTTGCTTCGTGTATAACCTCACTTCTCGTTTTTTTTTTTTTGCTAGGCCGCGTTTTTCTTCTTCTCTGTGTTTCCTCCTTTTTACCTCGTCGCCCCGTATTCCAGCAATTAGAAATAACAAGTTACTTCGATTTTAACAAATTAATTATTTCTTTATTCAAGTGTTGTTTGATATGTTTTCTGCTGCGCTTGGCGCCAAGAATCAAAGTGAAAAGGAATGAAGAAACACTGCCAAAGCTTGTACGCAAAAGCTCATTTCGTGGCTTGTGCCGCGGAGCTTTCTGTGTGTTGATCGCCGGCCACCGAAAGCTCTCTCGGTCTCCACACAAACTATATCTAAAAATTAATAACTTCATATGTAACAAATTATACAAGACAGATTACCCTGGCAATAGTTGGGTAATGCATTTTGGGCAAGGTGAAAATTAACAAAAAGGAAAATAAAAACGAAAAAAAAATTATTCTGGCTCAGTTTCTGGTTGCTTTATTCTTTTAAAAGAATTTAATTTGCTGTCGATTGTATATAGGTATGTTTAATTTTCTAAAAAAAAAATCAATATTTTGGGTTGTAGAATTATTTTTTTTTAATATTGGCAAGTGACAAATCAAATTCAAGGGCATTGACCTATATTTGTGCAAACAGCTGATCGCAATTTAAACAGTTTAAGCGCATGTATGACGGATGTTCTTGACGTCGATAGGGTAGAGGCTTTGGTTTTTGGGGCACTTCCTCACGAGTCTTGATTTCCTGGTCTAAATTCTCGTGCAACTGAACTAAACGTCGTAAATGACCTACTGAGTTTGTGGGCTGGTATAATTAATAATTACATTTATTGTCCAAAAGACAATATATTGTTTTTCAACATTTCAAACAGTTCCTTTTCTTCTAACTTAACCGATGTTTTATCTATTAGAGTGGCTACCGAGTCTTGGAAGAAAGCGAACGTCTCTCCCTGCTTTTGCTTACGCAAGCGTATTTGCTCCTTGCTTATGAAATCGGATCTATAATCTTTATAATGCTGGCGAAGTGAAGTGCACATTTCTGACCACATAATATTGTTATAAGTGGCTTGCTTGACTTGTTTGTGGTACCGCCAGTAGCAATCTCGTGCTTTCCTTACAAATAAAACATGCAAGTGTCTACATATAGCCGAAAAATCACTGTCTAAAGTTTCATCTGTCAGTTACTTAACGCGATATCGAAATTCTACTACTCCCAAACCTTTGGTCGAACCATCGAACTGTACATTCCATTTAAGCATTATATCAGCGACTCTCCCCTGTGGTATAAGCGAAGAACTAGGGGACCGGTTTATTTGTATCGATGCTGCAGGAGGTAAACAATATTCAACGGGTGTTGGGGCATTAATGCGCAATGGCATTAAGCGAGTTACCGTTTGTTCAATCAAGTTATGTACAACAATATATGTCGTCGTCTGTTATGATTTCTATTGGCAGCAGCTTTGTTGATGCTGTTACTGTTGTAAGGAAGCTCTGGCTGGGGTACAATTCTCAGTCCCAAAGTCCAGTCTACAGAACATTTATTTGATCTGGAGACCTTGATGAGTATTAGGATTGTGGACTGAGACCACATGAAGGGGGGAAAAGGGAAGGGAAAGGAGTAGGAGGAGAGTCCAAGAGGAGTAGCAACGACTGATCTCGTCTGCCAAGCGAAGCCCGCTTGACCAAGATCCGTTGCTACTTGGACGGGAAAGGGAAGCGGGAAAGGGAATGTTAGTGCGGTTATGGGAAAGGGATGTTGAAGAGGATCTGCAACGTCTCGTCTGCCAAGCGAAGCCCGCTTAGCCACGATCCGTTGCCTCCTCACCTTGAGTGACTGAGCCTAGAGACCAGCGACTGACTTCGTCCGCTGGTCCTTCGGCTCCACTCAAATGGTTAAGTGGCCAAGGAGAAGGGAAGGGAAAGGGTATACATAGATTCAGTGCCGAATGAAGAAATAATGCCGGGTGGGTTAAATGATCATATTATAACGTTTATTAATAATTAATTAATCCTAAACATATTTTTGAAATCTAGGTCCCTACCGCACTCAAGCAAAAATAAAGGGGAACTTTGGTCATGGGCTCATCTGCTAATCCTGAAGGATCTCTTTAGGGTACTCTCTCTTTTGTCTTCTGCTACACTTGTTGATTTTTGTTTGTTTCCTTGGACAACTGATCACTCTCGTGGTTACTGGCGAAGTGATTTTTTCCTAATTCTAGCTCTCTGTTCAAACCCACCCTTGCTCTGCCTACTTATGTCCTAACGGTGAAAACATTCGATGCGTCTTGTGCTTTGGCACGCGTCACGATCGCCGTCTCTCTCTTTCACTTTCGATTTTCTCATGGTCTCTTTAGCGTCGACATGCAGCGCAGCGTCCGCTGTCGGGAGGTTGTTTTCTTTGCGACGCGTCGACGCTGCAGCCGCATCAAGACGGTTGTTAGAAAGAGAGGGAGGCGGCGATCGTAAGTATTGCCTATCAAAAAAAAAAAAATTGAGTATTGAGATATTTAATGTGCCCTCCATGGGCGTATCGAAAATAAACGAAAAATAAAAAGGGGCCCCACAGGAGCGTAGTTTGGGATTCCAGCAAAAGAAAAGTGATTCGTCACACGGTGTCCTTATTTTGACCGGACGAAATGGACTGTGACTCGCCCGTGTATCTTGATCTCGATGCGGAATAGTAGGTCGTCTGCCCACATGAGGAAACGGTGGTTTCTGCGGGGTCCATCCTGACGTAGTACCGCCACCTGATCTCGGACTTCGGTGGGTACTCGTCTATCGGGGGTGTCGACGAGCCATTCCGGTGGTGTGAGGACCCAATTGGAAGCCGCGGGGATGGCCTCCGGCACATAAATTTCCGTAGATCGGCGCAAAGGACCTCGCGACGTTGGTATTTGGCTGGCGTGGGTCGGCGGGGTTGCGGTGTCTTTGGCTGGGGCGAGCGATGGTCGAGAGCGGGGCCCGGAGAGATCTAGGGGCATCTCTTCGTCGACGTTGTCCGAAGGCGTTTCGATGAACTTGACAGTCGTCAGGCGAATACCTGTGTCCGCAGGGGGGCTTATAGGCTCATACACGGGCCGCAGAGCGGAACTGGGTCTGCGTGGGTTTTACGGGCCACAGAGGGGTGTCCGATGCACGAGGAGACGGCGAATTAGACTGGGATCCACAGTCATCAGCGGCGGGGGCTCGATAGTCTTCCATCGGGACGGCTAAGACTTCATCAGGGTCCGGCCCTGGGTACGGCAGGACGAACATTTCTTCCCGGAAAACGCGTTCTGCTGTCCAGACAAGGGGCTCCGTTTGAGGAAGTGGGGGTGTGACCATATTTCACCGATATTGTCCGAGTGCCATATCTGGGGGGCACACAGGCACCGGGATTGACCCAAAGAACGTGGCTGCGGCCGAGACGATCGTCTCTTCCGGGCAGGCTTGCCCCACCGGGTCGGTGGATATCGTCGGCTCCTCTATATGAACGGGGCCGGCAGACTCCGAGGGTCCAATGTCTTGTGCCAAAGAGGGGAGGTTGACCACCGACAGGATCACGGCGCGCTCCGGTCGGGCAGAATCTGCAGCCCGTTGAGCCTCGTCGGGTGGTTTTCGGTCGCTCTGGTGACCCTTGCTCCCTGATGGTCGCTCGATAGGGATGTCCGTCGGGGCCAACAGGGACAGGGTCTTCCGGTGGACTATCGCCTGTGGTGGGGACGAGCATGACAGGGCCGTGTTCCCTTTCCCATACGGCTATCATCTCTTCCACGATCCGGGCTATATCTGCCACGCGATCGCCTTCGTCTTCTCCTTGCTGTGACATACTGTGAAATATAAAGTGCGTTAAAACTACCCTGCATTCTGAGTGTACTAACGGGGCCCTATGAGTGCGGTTTACAAGAATGCTATGATTAAAACTAAGATACAATGTTTTAGATAATTCTTGCCTAGCATCGGCGCGAAGAACCCCTCTTTAGAAGGGAGGGGGACGTGGGGCAGGCGCACCCACCAAAAAGTGGTCCCCCTTAAAAGATCTTTAATCAGTGGCCTCGTGCGGGGCGTGGATACGAGGTGTCCCGAGGCCGATGTCTTCAGAAAGACCGAGTTCTGGTGGTTCGCTGTCGTCACTATTGAAGGCCTTTAAGTCAGCCAGACCGGCGGTACGTCGTTCACGCCCCTGGGCTTCTTGTAGTCTAACGACGTTGCTGGAAAGAAACTTGATTATTTTATTCGGGCCTTTATACTTAGGCGCCAGTTTAGCATTGAACCCTTTGTTGCTTGAGCATGACCATGTTTGGACGCCAGTAGCGTCGCCTCAGGTCGTAGTATTTCTTTTGATTCTGGGTCGCGTTCAGTTGATTCTCATGTACGAGCTTGAAAATATCTTCCATTCGTCGGATGCGCTCTTCAGGGCTAGGGGGTTCGTTACCGGCGACATCCGTTACTTGGTCATAAAGAGCGCCGGGCATACGGGGTTCCCGACCTAATATGATGTAGGCTGGACTGAATCCGGTGGTGTCGTTGACACTTGAGTTGTTCGCTAGTGTTGTTTCTGGAAGCCATTGATCCCAAGTGTTTTGCCCATTCTCCAGGTATTGTGCAATCATTGTTTTGATGGTTCGATTTGCGCGCTCGGTAGGATTCTGCTGTGGAGAAGAGGGGCGGTATGCTGGAGTATAATTCCGGACGTTTTGCAGAAGTTTTTAAAAAGCTTGCTGGTGAACTGGGTACCGTTATCGCTCACGAGGGTGCGAGGATTGCCGAATCGGGCCCAGATCCTTTCCCGGAATGCCTTCTCCAAAGCGGCTGAAGTGCCTTACGAAGTGGTACCATCTCGACCCATTTACTATATAAATCCAGGAAAACGTAACATCGTATTACCTTGCTTAGAACGCGGCAAAGGCCCGATAAAGTCAGTACACACGGTATCGAACGACTCCGCGTCTTGACGGGTGAGCATTTTGCCCGCTGGTTTCATTTGCGCCGGTTTAAACTGCGAGCAGACGAGGCAGCATCTAACGTAACGCGCGACATCTCGGAAGAGGCCAGGCCAAAAGTATCTTTGGGTCACTCGCAAAGTGGTTTTCCTGATTCCCAAGTGGCCAGTCGTCACTACATTGTGACATTCCTTTAGTACTTGGTGTCGAAATTCTAAGGGAACGCTTAGTTTCCAAGGTGTAGAATCGTGGTCATTGGGTTGGGGGTCTCGTCTGCGATAAATCTGGCTGTTTTCGAATATATAGTCTGAGAAATCCGCAGGGTGGTCCGTGACGTGCTGCCGCAACTTTAGCCACCATTTGCACTCCGGTTCTACTAGTTGTGCCCAGTGAAGTACATCCAAAGGTTGACGCGATAAGGCATCGGCAATCACGTTCAGCTTACCTCGTCTATAATGTATCTCGAACTCGTTTTGTTGCAACTCCAGCGCCCATCTGGCCACACGCCCCGTGGGATTTTCTATCGAGTTTAGCCATTTGAGAGCCAAATGGTCCGTGATCACGTCGAAGCAATAGCCTTCCAAATAGCAACGATATTTCCTGATGGCCCAGACTATAGATAGGCATTCTTTCTCAGTAGTCGAGTAGTTTTCTTCCGCCTTCAAGAGACGTCGACTAGCGTTAGCAATGACTCTTTCTGTACCGTCGATACTCTGAGTGAGCATTGCGCCGAGGCCAACCTCGCTGGCATCAGTCTGTAAGCAGAACTTTACAGCGAAATCTGGACAAGCTAGGACAGGGGCAGTAGTGAGACGTGTCTTGAGTGCATCGAACGCCTGTTGTTGCTCTACGTTCCAAGACCAACTCAAATCTTTCTTTAGCAAACTTGTGAGAGGTTGTACCGTGTCGGAGAAGTTGGGTACGAACCGACGATACCAAGAGGCGATACCGAGACATCGACGTAACTCCTTAACATTGGTTGGTGGCTGAAGGTTACGGATAGCTGCTACCTTTTCAGGGTCGGTATGGATACCATCCTCGCTGACAACATGACCTAGAAATTGGATCCGTGGGTCGATCGTGCTTCAATACAATGACATGTTGTGCTATTTGGGTAACGCCGTTGAGCGCGTCGAACTTAGTGATTTCCGCGTCAAGAACCGCTTGAAGTTACGGCTCTAGTGTCTCCTGTTCCATACTGGATGATTGTTCTGGCTTTAAGTCCTCGTCACGGGTCTCAGCTTCTACTGAGGCTAGTCGGGCGTCCACCTCGGTTACCGGTTCCTTTTTCCACCGGGCTGGCGGAATGGGTTTTTACGGACAGCCTCAGGTGTTGGAGGCGGCAAAATTGAGCCTGCTTGACATACTAGTTTGTTGCTATGCTGAGAGTCAGAGGTATCCTTCGGCATAGCGGACGTTTCTGCAGGATCCAGTTGATTTATATGAGCATCCGACTGCGTGTGGTAATCCGCATCTAGTGATGGCTGAATTGTAGAATTGACTGGGCTGTGGGTCTTATCGAAAGGGGGCACTTGTAACAGATAACCTCCACAACGTATAAAAGTTCCTATGTTCCGAAGGAAATCCACTCCTAGAATAAGGGTTTCCATCATCGATGGCATCGCTAACAAGGTCATCTGTACGGTCTGTGCCCCGAGACTGATAGTTGCCCTAAGAGAACTTTTGATTGCTGCTCGAGTATTATCGGCAAGGTTAATATTAGTATGAATGTCTCGCAGAAGGAACGGAGCGAAGTGCTGAAGAGCCACTTCCTCGTTTATGAAACTCTTGTTCGCTCCTGAATCCAAGGTAGCTACCATTGGTTTTCTATTGACGAAGACATGGAGTTGGATGCGGTCTTTCTTTAAGAGGAGGGGGTTACTGGGCTGAGGTCCTGGTCTGGTCCCTCCGTCTGGCCCAGATTGAGACGGAGGTTTGGCCCGTTTCCCGAACGACGGCAACATTCGATGGTACGTACCCCCCTTCGTCCGCATTGCCAACAAAACAACACACGGGGCTTCGTACATTCTCGTGCGATGTGACCAGCTCCCGCACATTTGCGGCAAGCGGTACTGGTATCTACTAGTGCTTCGGAGAGTTGACATATAGCAGTCCCGTTTAGGCTGGAAGGCATATGATCCAAGGGCTTATTTTGAACGGCGTTGCTCCTTTTCCAAGAATGCGCTAAGTCCTCGCTGCCTTGCTCCAATCGAATTGTCTCATAATTTACCACCAACTTGGTTAAGCCGGGTAACGTTTGGAGATCATTTCGTCGGGTATACAGCTTGTAGTCTGGTAAAAGATTTTCGTAGATCCTGTCGAGTTACTGTAACGTCGAGTAATGAGCTCTCTTCATTATCAACCGAAGGTCTACTAGATACTCCTTGTATGGTTCCTCTGGTTTCTCAAAATAGCGTGGGGGTAGAAAGAACTCTAAGAATTCGGACTTGAAGTCGACCCATGTCATCTCCGGATAGCCGCTGGTTTGCCACCAGCTTTCGGCCCGTCCAGTCAGTAGGATGGCTACCATCGGAGGGAGTGTCTCCAAACTCAAACGGTAAGTCGCGGCTCGAGCCTCTATTTGCTCTATGAAATAGATAGGGTCGGTAGATCCGCTAAAGGCAATTCACCATATAGTTATACTTTCCACGATCGAGGCATAGCTCCCAGTAGTACAGCCCACCATAGATTCATGGACCCGACTCCGCTCACTGGGCTCGATGTTAATCTTTGATCCAGGCATGCCGAAAGGTGTCGGAGAACCGGAACGAGAACCAGAATGCGATTCAGAACGATAGTTGGTGTCTTGTGGCACCGGTAGTTAAGAAATAATTCTTTCTGGAGTAGGCGACGGTGCTCTGGACTGTGGCTTTACATCTAATTTCTTGTCCCCGGCACTAAATTGGGCTTCGATTTCTGCGAGTCGACTCAATACCTCAGGATAATGATCCTCCCTTGGGGCGAACTCACGGAACCGATTTCTTAGTTCTTCCACTATTCCACCGGTGTCTAATATGAATTCGTCTCAAAGGACTTCCAACTCGGCTTTCCGACGATGATTTATCCAATGAACGCCCATTGCTAGTATGTTAGTAAAGACTCGGAGTCGTAGTATAAGTGATAAGCAGCTAAAGGATATCGGAGTTCGCCCAGTAGGCTACGCGATACGATGTAAGGATGGCTACGGTAAACCGATAGACTATGATATAGATGTGCAAATTGACCAATGCTTATATATGTATATATTTTATTTAATTTTTAATAAATTCTGCAGGGGAGGTGTCAGAAAATATAAAAATATATATGTTTGTTCAAGGATAAGTAAATAACGGTGACGCTTAAATGGGAATTATCGCCGCTAGGGAAACTTTCGAGGTGGCTTTTGGTTTAAATATTTTGAACAAAATCTTTGCAATGGTTCAAATAGATGTTTTCTTGTTGAGTTCCAAACACTGACTCTCTTTGCCAGTACATATGCTTGGTTTTAAATAGTTCCTTGTGCGTCACTCTTCTGTCTCTTTTCCTCTGCTGCTGTTACTTCTGCTGCTGCTTTGGGTGAGAGTGGTGGATTTCAGGTTACCCATGCCCAAGTCCCGTTCAACTCATAGTGCGGTAGGTTACAACCTTACTAATGGCTCTCTGAGAGGCACCTAGGCTCGTTCTATCTGCTTCTGGCAACTTTAGCTATTTTCTCTTTTGTTGTAAAAAAATCAATTTTTTTTTTTTAATTAAACTAATTTCCATAGGCGACTCTGTCGATGGCTCCGTTGATGACTCTATGGCTAGCTCTGTCGGTAACTTAGTAGCTGACTCCATTAATAATTCTCCCTGAAATATTCTGTTGGTGAGATTATTAATCCTGTCGAAAACTCTGTAGATGACTCTGCTGATCATTCTGTAGAAACCCTGCCGGAGACTGCCGCTATTCTTACATAGAGGGACCTGGCTCTGCGCGTGTTATATCTATATATATTTTTTTCTTATTCCTATTTTATTCCCAACTGATTTCTGGGTATGGCTCTGTCGATGGTTCCGTTGGTGACTCTATCGTTAGCTCTGTCGGTAACTCAGTAGCTGACTTCATTAATAATTCTCTCTGGAATACGCCGCTGATGATTAATCCCATCGAAAACTCTGTTGATGACTCTGCTGATAATTCTGTCGCAACCCTACCGGAGACTCTGCCGATTTTCTCACCTTGCATGGCATGCCGGTGTGCATGTTATATATATATTTATTCATTTTTTTTTTTTTTTTTTTTTAACTTCCGTTTCTTTCGCATTAGACAAAAAAAAAAAATAATAATCATACAAGTTTGCAGAAAAACAAATGGTTTTCTTTTGCTCATGTGTGTGGTGTGTGATATAAGCCAAGACCGGGTTCCTTTTGTAAAAATAATATATCCAAGATGAACACGTCAGTGTCGTTTTCAGAATGATTCTTTATTCCAAATTATTATTTTGCTTAAGCTAAGTTTACATATATATTCTTATGCTGCGACTTATGCGACAGCTACAAAAAGGGAGAGTGTCAGTACATACATACATATTGTTGGAGCGCATGCATCAAAGTGCTTGGTCAGCGTTCACACGCTGGCCTGGCTCTAGCTCATGTTACGCTTGTGCATACATTGCTTATGTGAATATATGTATGTGCATATACAAATGTACATACATATATGATCATGCTTAGCTGTACATTTATGTGAATATGTTTATGTACATACATCAATGTATATACATATATAAACATATTCAAGTGCACAATTATATTTTAATGCGTATATGTTTAATTGTTTATACTTGCAACAGAGTGTTACAAGTTGACCTCATTGTACTGAATGATTATTTGTATGAATATACTAAGCTAAGTTTACCTCCACCTCCCCTTTTTAGAGAATAACGTAATATTATGGAGTTATTAATAATCATTAGATAATTAAGTAAAAGTAAAATAAGGGTAAGGTAAATGTGTATATTAAGGGAATTTTTTTTTTTTTTTTTTTGTGTTTTAGTTTGTGTCTGCTCAGACAAATTTTCTTTCTTACTTTTCTTTTCGAAATCATATGAATATATTTTCAATAATAGATGAATCCATAAAAAAATTTTTATATATATATTATTTTTTTTTAATTACTTTTTGATATTATATATTTATTTTCTTTTTTTTTTTTTTTTTAATCTATCTTTATGTACTTTTGTATCCTACCTTTATTGTTTCTAATTTTTATATTGTTATTTTTACCTATTTCTACAACATCGAAGTGTCCCAAATACACTGAATCAAGCTTATGACCAGTTTCGTTTTTTAAGAAAACCTTGTCTCCTATTTCTATTTTAAAATCTGATACTTCTTTATCATTTATTTCTTTTTGCTTAATTTTATTGTTTTCTAAAAGTATTCTAGCTCCTTTATACACGTTTTCTAATCTAAACTTAACTTCCTTAGAATAGACTTCTATATTATATATTGGATCTATAGTATTAACGCTATTAAATTGAATTGGTAGGTTACTTTGTCTACCAAATACAAGTTCATATGGACAATAATTATGTGTTTCTGATGGTGGTGTGTTAAAACAAATCCCGATTAGTTTTATCTACTGAAATATATGAACGAATGTACTCGTTGAAGGTCCTATGACTTCTTTCAACGGTACCTAATGTCTGGTGATGGTGTGCCGTAGATGTTATGTTATCTATTTTCAAATATTTGCACAGCTCAGTAATAATGAAATTTTTATATTCTGTTCCCATGTCCGTAATGAACGTCTTCATTGGACCGTCTTTCAGAATAAAAGATTCGAATATGGCTTTTGCTACAGTTGTTGCACTTTTGTTTGCAACAGGAACTGCTACTAAATACTTTGTCAGGTCACATATTAAAGTGATTGCGTATTCATTCCCATTTTCCGAACGTGGTAGTGGACCAATTGTGTCTACTATCACTCTGTCGAAAGCATATTGTGGAGTTTCTGTAATTATCATAGGTGATCTCATGTGTTTCGTCGTTTTCGACGTCAGGCATTTTGGACATTTATTAATATACTCTGTTTATTAATATACATGTTTTGGCATGTTTTTCCAATAATATTGTCTTTTTATTTATCGTTTTGTTTATGCCTGTGTGACCTCCTTGAATTGGATCGTCATGAAATGTAGACAATATAGCTTCTTTTTCTTTCTTATTATTTACTTGGGTCACCGGCTTGAGTAGCGCTACTCTTAAAAATTGTAAAATTCTATTGCCCATATATTTGAAAGATTCTATTGAAATAGTTTTAAAGATCTTTTCGCTCGGTGCCACTTTGACTTTGGTGATACTAAGTATACCGGCTTCTTTTTCGAGCCTTTGAAAAAACTGACCTAAGTCGAGAATTCCATTAGTATACAGATCGCAAATGTCAATTCTTGCTATAACTTTCTTGCCATGTTTGAATGTGGTCGAGGAATCAGTTATTCGCAAGGTCACTACTTTTCGTACTTCGTCATTTACAATAACGTCATACACGTTGGGCTCGGAAGCTTTTTCAAGATTTTGCCTTGGCAATAGTTCTTGTTTATTTTCTGCGCAGAAATTGTTTTGTCTACTTTGGTACCTGGTAGTGACTTTCAGGATTTTTTTGTTCATGTCAATTAGATCGGATATTGTTATCCTTGATAGGGCGTCTGCCACAAAGTTATCTTTACCTCTCAAATACTCTACTGTATTGTCGTACTCTTCCAATTCTAGCCGCATGCGTGTTAGTTTTGAACTCGGGTTGATCATGGAGAACAAATATGTAAATGGTCTATGGTCTGTTCGCACTGTGAAATGTTTTCCATATATATATGGTCGAAAATATGTTATTGCCCAGTGTATTGCTGCTAGCTCTTGTTCTGTAGTACTCTTGTGGCTTTCACCTTTAGTTAATGCTCTTGATGCATATGAAACTGGAAGCTGGAGTCCATGATAGTTTTGTGTTAAAACTGCTCCACATGCTTGTTTGCTTGCATCTGTGATTATGCAAAATTCTTTGCTAAAATCCGGGTACTGCAATAGATTAGGTTGAAAGAGCTTTTCTTTTAAGTATTGGAATGCATTTTCGCATTCTGCTGTCCATTCGAATGGAACATTCTTTTTACATAATCTTGTTATGTGCCGGGAATATTCGGCGAAATTTTTTAAGAAACGTCTAGTAATTGCAAAATGCAACGAAACGTCTAGCACTATCTGCATCATGTGGGACTGGAAAATTCTTGATGACGTCAAATTTTGTGTCGTCTGGCAAGATTCCTTTATCTGTGCATTTGTGACCTAGGAATGTCACCTCATGCATAAAGAATGAGCATTTTTCTGGATGCAGTTTTAGATTATTTTTTCTGCAGAGTTTAAAAACATCTACTAAATTTTTAATCATATGTTGTTCAGAACAACCAATAACGATTAAATCATCCATATAGAGGAAAGCTCCATTTGGCAGTCCAAACTGGCGAATCATAGCTAAAACTTTTTTGTTCTCCGCTTCCCAGTGTGCTGGAGAGGAACGGAAGCCTTTAAGAAGATGATATCCATCGTCATGCTGAACCAGGCTATTGACGAAAGATTCATCCATCATGTTAGCCGCGGTAACATGAGCCGTACCTGATTTTTTCCTAAGACAAATAGAAATGGCATTTTTTATGCGAGTCATTTCGTATCGTTTGTACATGTACAAAATGTTTGGTACTTTTGCGCAGCGTCGGTCGTAGTATCGAAGTTGAGACTTTGCTTTCCGACCATATGTTGTTTTTGCCTTGAAAATTTGTCCGCATGAAATAGATGGAAATGACAACTCTTCATTAAATAATTGCCATTTTCAGAATGAAATTTCATTGACAAATAGAAGGCTTTCGATACGTCTAATCGGGGAAACTTAAGAGAAATATAATTTTTGTTCAAACTCTTAACATTTGGTTTAAAAAATGTGCCACCACAGCTCATGCATATTTCCGTGGGGCCCATTTTGATATTTCGGAGGTACGCTTGACGTACGGCACTCCTGCGCTGTTGTGTCTGCAAATCTCTGTGTTCCTGCAATTCCTCAGGCAACATTGCAGCACTGGCGTCCCTATTTCGTTCCGATTGTCTCTGAGACTCCGCTTGTCGATTCTGAGGGTCTTGCCGAAAACTAATAACTCGTGCCTCGTTCATATCGCGTATCTGTTGCTCTAAAATTCGGGCTTGCCTTCGAGTAACTCTTCTTTGGGATGAATTTAAATTCTGTTCCCGCCTTCTTGTACTTGGATTCCGTCTTGCAACTCGACGGTTATTTGCATCGCGGTTCCGCTCGCCTTCTGTGATCCTGATTCTCTCTGCGAACAGCATGTTCAGCAGTGTTGGCCTCCTGCTCCATCGAACGATAATCAGGATCTTGGCGAGCAACGAAGTGGGCTTCTGTGTCCCGTTTGCGCTCTTGCTGTCTGAACGCGTCATCCTGTCCCCGAAGAATATGCTGAGCAGTGTTGGCCTCCTGCTCCATCGAACGATAATCAGGATCTTGGCGAGCAACGAAGTGGGTTTCTGCGTCCCGTTCGCGCTCTTGCTGCCTGAACGCGTCATCCTGTCTCCGAAGAATATGCTGAGCAGTGTTGGCCTTCTGCTCCATCGAACGATAATCAGGATCTTGGCGTGCAACGAAGTGGGCTTCTGCGTCCCGTTCGCGCTCTTGCTGCCTGAACGCGTCATCCTGTCTCCGAAGAATATACTAAGCAGTGTTGGCCTCCTGCTCCATCGAACGATAATCAGGATCTTGGCTAGCAACAAAGTGGGCTTCTGCGTCCTGTTCGCGCTCTTGCTGCCTGAACGCGTCATCCTGTCTCCGAAGAATATGCTGCGCAGTGTTGGCCTCCTGCTCCATCGAACGATAATCAGGATCTTGGCGAGCAACGGAGTGGGCTTCTGCGTCCCGTTCGCGCTCTTGCTGCCTGAACGCGTCATCCTGTCTCCGAAGAATATGCTGCGCAGTGTTGGCCTCCTGCTCCATCGAACGATAATCAGGATCTTGTCGCGTAATACGGCGGGTCCGTGTGTTTCGGGCCTGCTCCTGCAGCCTGTAGTGTCTATTGGCTCGTCTTTCAGCACGTACCAATGCGTCTCGCCTACGATCTCGTTCCCGTGTTTTCAAATCATTTTGCCGATTATTTGCCATGTGTTGCGAATTTCTCTCGCGAATCTCGTTGGCATTTTTTTGGCGGTAAGTAAGAGTCCGAATTGCAGCTTCCCGTCGTCTTTGTTCAGCACATTTTCTCGACAATCGAGGCGTTTTAAAATCTTACAATTAGTATATTATAAATAATAAATTGAATATGAATATATATGATTCTAGAAGTAAATTAATATGATAATATGATTTAGATATGTAAAAAAAAAAAAAAAACTGAAAGTAAGATAATATGATTTAGGTATGCAAAAAAAAAAAAAACTGAAAGTTGGTGTAACTTGTGTTCTATTTATCCGATCACATTCAAATTTTGGGATCTGGGGTTTTATATCCAATATTATCACATATGAAAATTTCATAGCGATACTCCAATTTTTATGAAAATGTTTCTTCTAGAGCTATATGATATAGTGGTCCGATCCTGATGATTTTCATACTTTATTTGCCGGGTAATAAAAACCCCCCGAAAAAAAATTTCAGCCCGATAGCTCTTAAGACGGCTGAGTAAAACGCGTACGCACAGACGGACGGACAGACGGACATGGCTATATCAACTCAGCTTCTCATGCTGATCAAGAATATATATACTTTATGGGGTCGGAAACGTCTCCTTCTGTGCGTTACAAACATCTGATCAATTTTATAATACCCTCTGCAAGGGTATAAAAATATCATAACGTATGGGATTTATTGTGTTGACTCCGATATATCTATATATATATCAATGAATAGACATACATAAAAAATTTTCACCCTTGTGTGGACTCATATATGTATATAGATATATATATATATAATTTAACATTTCCCCCATAATACTCATCAAGGTCTCTTCTCAGTCCCAGAGTCCAGTCTACAGAACATTTATTTGATCTGGAGACCTTGATGAGTATTAGGATTGGGGATTGAGACCACATGAAGGGGGGAAAAGGGAAGGGAAAGGAGTAGGAGGAGAGTCCAAGAGGAGTAGCAACGACTGATCTCGTCTGCCAAGCGAAGCCCGCTTGGCCAAGATCCGTTGCCTCCTCACCTTGAGTGACTGAGCCTAGAGACCAGCGACTGACTTCGTCTGCAGGAGAATAACTCATCCTGCCGAAGTCCGCTGGTCCTTCGGCTCCACTCAAATGGTTAAGTGGCCAAGGAGAAGGTAAGGGAAAGGGTAGCAATCTCGTGCTTTCCTTACAAATAAAACATGCAAGTGTCTACATATAGCCGAAAAATCACTGTCTAAAGTTTCATATGTCAGTTACTTAACGCGATATCGAAATTCTACTACTCCCAGACCTTTGGTCGAACCATCGAACTGTACATTCCATTTAAGCATTATATCAGCGACTCTCCCCTGTGGTATAAGCGAAGAACTAGGGGACCGGTTTATTTGTATCGATGCTGCAGGAGGTAAACAATATTCAACGGGTGTTGCGGCATTAATGCGCAATGGCATTAAGCGAGTTACCGTTTGTTCAATCAAGTTATGTACAGCAATATATGTCGTCGCCTGTTTTGATGTCTATTGCTGCTTCATTGGTGCTGTTACTGTGATCGAGATGGGGTAATAGTTGATTAATATTATCTAATGGATTTATAGGCTCCTATATAAAAACTGGAGCTGAGTGAAGCGTTTTAGATGCCGGACCATTAACATTTATTAAGTCCCAGTTTTGCTCGTGTAATTGCTGAGCACAGATTGGACAATCGGCAAGCGTTGATAACCAACTCTGTAAACAATCTTTATGCAGGACATGGCCACAGGAGGTCATACTACATGGCTGGTCATTAACTGCGAACATAGGCCGCATAAGTGCGCAGATGGACCTGTTTGAGAGCTGCTATGTGCAACTGGCTTTATTATAAATACAAAATTTTCTGATTTTTGATGTTTTATTGGCTGAAATATATTTAGGTAATTCAACAAATTCACCTTTCTCCGAAAAACATAATGAAAAGTTATTAATTTATTAATTTAAGTGTTGAGAATCAAAGACATTTTATTTTTATCTTACATTCTCCTTGAATATTTGTAGACCAATCGGCAAACTTACCAGCTTTAAAGATAAAAGATAGCCTTCTAATATTTTGCGTTTACTTTTCTTAAAAAAAAAAAAATGCATGACTCGCCCTAGGACTTCACGTGTCAATTTTAGCAGCATCGGATAGTAACTCTAGGATATGATATTTAGTCTCAGCCGAACATCCATATAGAGTTTAACCGATGCTCCTGAAGCTAAGCCATATAAAATCCAAAAAACCAAGCATTAAAAACAAAGAGCTAATGATGCTATAGACAACCTGATAAGGGGTTTATCAATGCTTGAATATTTTTTTCAATTTTGCTTGAATATTTTATCCACTTTATATTAAGTTACGAAAACAATTCGTTTTTCCATATAATTTCCGGATTTGGGCACATTAGCAGCCCCACGTTGGGCGCAAGAAATTTATGTAGCGTGCGTAATAAACTAGACTAAATTTACCTGTATTTTCACAATGTCTATGTGGGAGTCGTATGAGCGTAGCGAAGGGGACCCCTATGATTCCGTAGCTCTTTCGGATGGAGGTAGGATTGCTATTCCAACGACTCTCCCTCCAACCAATTTTAATTATGGATCCCTACAGAAATTACGTTGATGGGCGAAAAGCCCCAAATGGTAAAAAAAATATCAAAGAATCATACATCGGCTATGCCGAAGTTTATATACCCTTGCAGTCCTTTGCAATAATAATTTTACATGTTCAAAATTTGTTTTCTGCAATTCAATTCATCAAATATACACACAAAACAATTTTACTCTTTATACTACAATTTTTTCTTCTTCTTCCCTCATTCCCTAAGCAAAGCAACGCACGCATACACATACACATATAGTTTATGTAGCGTTGCGTGTGTGTGGTATGCATGTGCTCTGTTGATGACGTATGACGTAGTAGACAGCAAGCAGCGCTGCCGGTAGAACTGGAAGCAGAGCAGAGATTATTATATTGACTGTAACTTGTGTTATATTTATCCGATCAAAATTCAGCACAGTCTTTAACAGATATAGTAAATTAAGAAATGTTTGTGTTTAAATTATTTACAAAAGTCACTGTTTTCGACCGATCGTTCCTATGGGAGCTATATGATATATTCGCCCTATCTTGATCAAATTTGGCATAGTCATTAACGGATATATTAAACTAACAAATGTTTAATTTGAAAACAATCGCGTTAAAAGTAAAGAAGTTATTTACAAAAGTCACTGTTTTCGACCGATCGTCTATGATATAGTCACCCGATCTTAATCAAATTTGGTACAGTAGTTTATAAGAATAAAAAAGCGTAAATTTCACGACAATAGCACAGAAGATAACGAAGTTATCGAGAAAAGTCACTGTTTGTGACTGTGGCGTTTGTAAGGGAGCTATATGATATAGTGGTCCGATCCGGCTGAGTCCGAGATATACAGTATATACAAGCCTACGTGCAAAATTTCAGCTCTGAAGCTCTTACGGTCTAGGAGGAGTTTGCGTTGATCCAGACGGACGGACGGACGAACGGACGGCCATGGCTATTTGAACTCGTCCCGTCGTGCTGATCAAGAATATATATACTTATAATAATCGGAGATGCTTCGTTCTATGCGTTGCACACTTCTGACCAAAATTAATATACCCTTTTTGCAAGGGTATAAAAAGAACAGAAAAAAATTTCATCCCGATAGCTCTTAAGATAGCTGAGTAAAACGCATACGCACAGACGGACATACGGACAGACGGACATGGCTATGTCGACTCAGCTACTCATGCTGATCAATAATATATATAGTTTATGGGGTTGGAAGCGTCTTCTTCTGTGCGTTACAAACATCTGACCATTTTGATAATACCCTCTGCAAGGGTATAAAAATATACAAAAAAATTTGGATCTGAATATTCGGTAACCACACGAAAAAACAAAAACAAAGCTTCATATTAAAACAAAGGCGAATTCTGCGAAGCCGAAGATGGAATTAGACCCGTGCGCTCTGTACCTAACCCTACATTGGAATTTCAATGCGGGATGTCAATATGAAAGTCTATTTTTTTTCATATTACCTAAATTTTTAAGACTGCCACGTAATCAGGAAGAAGAATAATTTAAACAGTCATGTTCAATTTCAGAATTGTAATCAGGGAAAAAATTCGATACTTATTTCTAACAACATCTCACAAACTGTATCAACCCCGTATTTCAGCAATTAAAAATGTCAAGTTATTTCGATTTTAACAAATTAATAATTTCTTTATTCAAGTGTTGTTTGATATGTTTTCTGCTGCGCTTGCCGCTCAAAGTGAAAAGGAATGAAGAAACGATGCCAAAGCTCGTACGCGAAAGCTCATTCTGTGATATGTGCCGCAGAGCTCTCTGTGTGTTGATCGCCGACCACCGAAAGCTCTCTTGGCACGGGTCTCGTCATCCCTCCAATATTTTTCAGCGTCGGCTTCAATTCCTCGTCCTGAGAGCAGGCTTTATTTTCCGGTGCTTGAGACGTTTGTCTGGATGTGCTCGTGCCCTGAACACTATCGGTTGTCGTTGCAGCGTCATGGGTACCTGTAACTGGAATTTTTTAAAAATGACTCACATCTCTGGTTCTCGGTTACTCGGTTACTCGGTTGTATTAATGTGTTCAGCGCAATTCGGTCTCCGGGTTGGATATCCGATGCTTTGGCATTTTTCCCTTGTCTGCTTTCTTTTTTCCCTTCTGTCTGCTCCAGCAATCCAAGTCTCTTTCCGAGGATTCACCGACATCACCCACAATGTCTCGAACATCCGGTATATTGTCTCTACCCACATAGCATTTGGAAGACTTTTTTGTGACAAATCATTTTGATGAGTCTTCTTTGACTCGCTTTGCTGATGAAAATGAATCCTCCATATGCTTAAAAGGCGATTTGCTTAAGGTGCAATAACAAAATTTAAAGCAATCGCCAATTAATCATAAAGGGGATGGAAATATGCTTGTTTTTAGTTGTTGTGCATTTCGCTCTTCTAGATGATTCCTAACTGTTATTTTTTTCTCTCTCTCTCTGATTGTTCTCTCCAAATTGTAAAGCACGTGGCAAAATTTGAATTTTCGGTCATTGTTAATTGTGCAAGTGAAACAGAAAGGTCAGTAAGCATCATAGTGTGAATAAATTAATAAGTTGAATTTCGTAGTCTGCAGAAACTTCCTCTCAATTCTATTGACGCCTTAATAGAATTTGATGAGGCGGTGCAGAAAGACAACAGTCAACTGGATCAATTTGTAAGTGTTAAAAAACAACATTGAAATTTGAATATATATAAGTAAACTATTAAAATTTTTTTCAGAATCAAAAACAGGAGGAGATGGACCTGCGCAGTTTTTGAGGGCAGCGATAAGGAAAGTTTTTACGGACGAATTGTCTTCTGACTACAACTGGAAGGGAACAGCCACAAATCCAAGCGCAGAAAAGTGCTATCTCGTGACATTAATAAAAAGTATGTATATATCTCTACTATTGATGTACAATATTAATATTTTTTTTACTTTCAGACATTTGTCACGCTAAATACAAATGCACCGACAAGGACATGAATGGCGTCCTTCAAAAGCATTTTGTGCATGCTAAGGATAGAATTTCCAAACGAAAACGTTATGTTTGAATGAATTTAAATAAACTTTTTTTTTTTTTTTGTAAAATAAATAATGGAAATTATAATTAAAAAAATAATCGCTTATGACTGGAAAGAGAATCGCTTATGACTCAAATAATGACTCAAAAAAGAGTCGCGCATGAATGAAAATGAATAGCAAAAGGGAGTCGCGTATGATTGAAAATGCGACTTAAATATGATTCAAAAGCGATTAAAGAAAGGGGTCATAAGCGACTCATCAAGATGAGTCGCAGCTAGGGTGCCATTTTCTCCCGACGAATGGGCCATTTATGATCAGAAAATGAGCGCAAATATGACTATTTTCAATCGTCGCGCGACTCATAAAAGTCTCATATATGCTCTGTTAACTTCAAAAATGCTTGCTGGGTAATGATCCGGTTAAACATCAATTCCGAAGATGCTGCTCCTGTGGTTCAATGTGGTGATACGTTGTACATCACGACAAAGTTTTGAATCTCTCGTTTATAATCTTTCCGTTTCGACCACGCAATTTTAAGGCGTTTCACCAAAGACTTGTTGGTGCTAAGATAGGTCATTGCATCAATTATTTCTTCGTCCTGCATACTTTTTTTCATGATTTCCGATATGGTTAGTGTTTGTGTAAGGGGGTTGAATTTCCTTGGTAGAGGGGGCAGCTTGATAAATCATTTTTCTTAAACTTTCCTTCGCAATAAAAATGTGGTGGGGGTTGCGCAGCAATTACTTTTCACTATATGTTTTATTGACAGATCAATTTCAATTAACTGTAGCTTAACTAAGAGCGGGGAACCAAGACCCGCTTGCAGCTAAATGTGAGGAGTTCTTTTCGTTGGGAGAGCGATGGGCATCATCGGGAGAGCGGCGGGAGGTGAAAGCTCCCGCCTCCCTTAACCCTTGTGTTGCGCGTTGGACATAAACATGCTCCCCCTTGTAGGAGTGCAAGACCCCGGCAATCTAATGGCACGCTTCGGCCAGGGTTCAGCCGAAGACTGTGCGCATCGCAACTGGCTGCCCGCCAACCCCGGTTAGACTCCCCCCAGCGTGACCAACGTCATCCGCCAGGACGATGCCTTCAAACTTTTTGGCAATTTGCGGGTCCACCGGAGAGCTTGGAGTTGAGCAGCACAGGCCATCGACCACCTTCAGGATCGCCTCCAGTAGCGTGTGGCACAGTACTTGTTGGCGAGCACTGCCCTCATCCTCTTCTCCACGTTTAGCCGCAGAAAGCGACGGCATCGCTTCAGAGGATGGATTTCGCGACAGACTCGGCAACGGAAGGACTCAGTTCCTCGCGAAGATCTGCGCTCCTCCTTCGATGCCTGTACTGAATGTAGTCTCGGAGACATAGAAACGGGATGTAGATTGACGGATATCAGGAAGCTGCTTAATGATTAATGTAGGACTATAGAATACACATGTTACTACTGGCAGCTCGGCCCTTCTTATTTGGGAGGAAGGACCAAGTGCTGGACGCTACTGTAACTTTACGTAATGAGTTTGAATTCTTTCTTCTTGAGGAAGAAAGATCAGCTTCGCGACTGGACGACGCGAACGTTGCCGTCACCGCCAGGGTAAGTTTGGTGGATTCGCCCGAGACGCAACTAGTTAAATGGAAGATTGTTAACCTTTAAGTACCACCAGATCGCCCACTTCAAGATTTTTAGAAGGGAATCGCCACTTGTTGCGCTTATGTAGCTTCTTCAGATATTCCTCTTTCCACCGGGTGCACAAATGCTGACTCACAGCCTTCAGACGCTGCCACCGGTTAATGATAGACGGAACCTGGTCCTTTATTTCAGGTTCCGTGACGGACAGCAATGGACCGCGCACTAGGAAATGGCTTGGGGTCAAAGCCAAAGTATCGGTGGGGTCTTCAGACATAGGAGAAGTCGGCCGCGAGTTCAAACAAGCCTCTTCCTTAGCAAGCAGAGTAGAGAACTCTTTATAGGTATACCTTTGGTTGAAAGTGGCCTTGTAGAACAGAGTTTTAAAACTCTTAACTCCAGCCTCACACAACCCTCCCATGTGTGGTGCCCCGGGAGGGATGATATGCCAGGACAGATTCTGATGGCTATAGTGGGATAAGATTTTCTGCTGGTTAGTCCTTAGGAAATCTTTTCAAGCACTCTGGATGCACCTACGAAGTTTTTACCGTTGTCGGAGTGCAATTGCCTCAAGTTGTCTCAAGGTGAATGGCTTTGGTGGTGATATCCAATAAACGCGGCCGGTGAAACTCTTGAGGTCGAAAGGACCTGCAAAATCTATCCCGGTGGTCGTGAAAGGACGGAAGGGTGCCCATTAGCTGTGATTGCAGCCTTCTTTTGCAAATCACACAGACCTTGCATGAATTGACCACCGATTTGACTAGATTCCGCAGTCTTGGAATCCAGTATCTCTGTCGGATGAGACGGACTACCAGTTGACTGCCCCCATGGAGAGAGATTTGATGCGTGAAAAGCATCAACAGCCGGGACAATGGACTTACGACTGGCAACAGAATAGGGTTACGCTCATCGTAACTGAGGGCCGTCGCATGTTGCACGCGCCCACATGCTGGGATCACACCTGATGCGTCAATGAACGGATTCAAATTGAGAATGGTGCTAGACGTGGGCAGAGACTTCTTCTGCTGTAGACACTGATGTTCCGTCGGGAAGTAGTCACGCTGAGTGACTTGGATCAATGCCTGGAGTACTCGATTGATCTCGTTAGAGGTCACCTCCCCTACTACTCGTAAGGCACGTGCCAGATTGGAAAAACGAGACAGTATCTTGTGGCTGGCTTAGCGATCGCGACGTGGACCTTCACTAACCGCTTCTCCAAGGTAGTGTCTAGTGGGAGTGGTGTCCCTCGCCGCCAGGACTCTTGTGGTTTCCGTAGCCATGGTGGGCCGTGCTACCACAAATCCTTGTGTACAAGTTCCAGCGTATTCAGGCCGCGACTAGGGAGATCTGCTGGATTGTCCTCTGAACGGACGGCACCATAAGCCCGCTGTGACGCATCGCAAAAACAATGGAACTGAATGTCGGAGTTCGGATCTGGTTAAGAAAGGAGTAGCTCTTTGTAAAATCCTGCCACCTGTGATGGAGTTCACTGGGCAATTGATCATCCCACCCTAGCTCTTGTGGCCAAAGCTCTTGCATAAGCACCTTGGCTTAAATTACAAAGGGCGCCAGCCAGCCAGCGGGATCGAGTTATTCGACCTGCCCGAGGACTTCTCGCTTAGTATAAGCTGACTTGATATCTTGGGGTGAGATGACAAAGTAAAACTCATCTGTAGTCGCTTTCCATCGGATTTAAAGGGTTTTATCTGTGCTAGCCTCTTCGATATCGAGGAAATCAGCATTCAGCAATTGACACTTTGAGATTAGCACGCTGTTCACATTCGATGTCCAGTTGCGCAAAGGAAAGCCAGCTGAACCAAGAGCGTCTTGAAATTCATTGACCATTGCGATTGCAGTTGCTTCATTGTGAGCCCCTGCCAGGACATCATCGACATACATATAAGACTTGATAATATCGCTAGCCAACGGGAATTTGGATTGTACATCACTTGCGAGTTGCTGAAGTGCCCGGATGGCTAAGAACGGAGAACAGTTAATGCCAAACGTGACGGTATTAAGCTCGTAATCAGCAAGTTGCCCCTCTTTGTTTCGGAACAGGATCCTCTGAAATAGCGTATGGATTGGATCGACCATAATTTGGCGGTACATTTTTGTGATGTCGGCATTGAAGACCACTCGGAAAAAACGCCACTTGAGAATCTGAGTAGTGAGGTCAGACTGAAGTACCGGACCAGGGTGAAGTATGTCATTGAGACTTACTTCGTTTGTGGACTTGCTAGAGGCGTTAAAGACTACCCGTACTTTTGTTGTGGTGCTGTCGGGCTTGAAAACTGCATAGTGTGGCAAATCAAAATTGTTATTACTGCCGTCAAATAGCACCTGACGCATATGGCCCGAGTCCAAATATTCTTGGATGACGACATCATACGCAGTTTTTGCCGGAATATTTTTTAAGAGCCGGCCTTCGTTTTTTAGGAACTGAGCCAATGCCCCTGGTCTGGAGTGACCGAGGTTGATGTCGGTTGGGTCTCGAAACAGAAGTGGTTGTTTGATCTGGTGGTTGTTTGATCTGCCCAGTTGCAGATGGAGTAAGGAAAAATAAGTCTTCTCTTTTTCGAATTCCAAACAAAAAGTCATTTTTATATTTCGTTTTCATGAGTTAGATGCTCTTCATGAGCCATGTAACAGAAGCTTTTAGAACATGTAAATGTAAATACAGTGGTAGAAATTCCAATAAATTTAAACAAATAATATAAGAAATTTTAATATAAACAAATCTAAGTTAACGATGACGTTTCCTCTAACATACTTCAATTTACATAAACGTCATCTCTTAAAGGCCATGGAGCCAGTTTGCAGATTGTGCGGCGAATAATTCCTTTCTTGGTGCGAACATCGGCTACTCTGACCCTTCCATCTGCACCAAGTATGACTTCGACCACACGACCAGTAATCCAGCATTGCGGTGGAAAATTGTCTTCATGGATGAGAACTAATTGATCCCTTGCTGTGTTGTTTTCGGGATGCAACCACCACCAGAGCGTTCTTGTAATTGATGTACATAGTCGCGCTTCCAGAGTTCCCAAAAGCGTTGCTTGATATAGGTCACCCTTTGCCAACGAGATAGATAAGAAAGTTGAGTCATTTAATACCGGTTCAGGGATCGCTTGCAATGAACATCTGATTAATCAGTGTGCTGGCGTCAGAGCCTTCCCGTTATTGGGATCATCGCTGTGAATGGATATTGGACGGGAATTGAATATCGCCTGAACAGAATTGCCGTTTGAAGCCTTCAAGTTGCGAACATGCTCCGACAAAGTTGGTGGCATTGTCACATTAAATCCTTTTGGGTATACCTCGTCGTCCGATGAATCGCTTCACACAGAGAATAAAATTATTAGCAGATAGGTCTGAGATTAGTTCTGAAGAAGATTAGCTTTTGAAGAAAAGCAAACAAATATGGCCAAGTATGTTTTGTAAGGAACTTTGCTACATTTCAATACAGGGGTATTTCGCAATTCTAATTCTTTGGGTTCGAAATCTGACTTTCTTTCAGATTTCGGCCAATGTAATGCATCAAGTGTTGAGAACTTTGGTCCATGAAACCAAATTGTGACTCCAAATAATATCCTGCGATTGAGTTTCTATGGTACGACATTGGCAATAAAGTATTTTAGAGTTGATGGGTGCATTTTAATCCAATGAAGAACGACAGTTGAATTTGTCCAAAAATATGTTTTTTTGACAAGACATTTTAACTTGTGTTTGATTTTAGTCCATGTTTGGCAGAGTAAAACGGAAACACAAAGCTCTAAACAAGGTATGCTTTGTGATTGGGTGAGCGCAACTCTCGATCTCGAAATGATCAATGAAGTTACATATTTTCAATATTGTCAATATTGAGATTATATTCATAATCTGTTGGTGCCCAACTAAAATTCCACTTTGTCAATTCTAAGCCTGCCTTGGAGAGCAATTTGGTAATTTCATTCGTCTTAGCATTGAGTTCTTCGATTGAGTCAGCTCCATAAAGTAGATCGTCGACGTACATATCCTCAGCTAATACAGCAGATCCAATTGGAAACAACTCCTTATACGTCTCTGATAAAAACTTTAAGGACCTGATTGCGAGAAATGGAGCGCACGACATCCCATAGGTAACAGTATTCAATTGAAATAATTGAATAGGTTGTTGCGGTGACTTTCTCCACAAGATTTGTTGGAAACTTCTATCCTCAGGTACGACGAGAAATTGTCTGTACATTTTATTATGTCAGCTGTAATGGCATGGCGATACAAACGAAACGAGAGTAATGTTAGGATTAGTTCTTGTTGAATAGTAGGACAAAGCATGGGAATATCATTTAATGATATATGAATAATATAATGATTTTCCCGATTGCAAGTGTCTAACGAAGCTACCTTCATGTGATTCAACTTAAAAGATAAAAATTCGATGTACAATGGTGTTGAAATGCAAAGTCGTCTTTCGAGTTGCTGAGCACTCTCCAAGTTTCACAGGCGATTCCTTGAAGGCAGCCGGAACTGACGTTAACGAAATATCTTTATTTTGAATTCTATATGTATTTCATCAATTTTTCCAAAGCCTTTAATAATATGTTAGGTCTTACGTTAAATTACAAGTGTAGTGTTGCGTGATTGAGTTCAACAATCTTACCCCCGACGATCCATCCTAATACGGTTTCCACTAGATGAAAAAGACCAATTCCTAAACTAATTTTGCCCGTCTTAAGTTGATCCAAAAAACTTTCCTTTACGCTAAGCAGTAAATCTACCTTTCCGGGCTTACTAAAAAGAATGGATCGCCTAACTCAATTTCTTTAAGGAATATGTACCCAATTTGTTACATCTAGTCTCT
>NW_027172420.1:0-39449 GCF_018151085.1 Drosophila tropicalis | reverse complement strand
GTCACTATCGATATCACTCGAGAGTAACATCAATAATTGGTTTGGGACCTCGTCCCCATTTTTCCGCTGAATTGGCTTTCGTCAAATTCAGCTGGCGGCTTTTTTTTTGATCTTCTGGAATTACTATTACAATATTTCGTCTAGTACTAATGTTGTTCAATCTTATTTTCAATGATTTTATCAGTTTTTCACACTGATGCCTATGCTCTTTTGCTAATTTCTCATTAACTTTGTTTACTATTGATAATATGTTATTATACTGTGTTATCAGTATTTGAGCATGGTTTATCAAAGTTTCCGGTCTTATGACTTTATCTGAGTTAATACATTTAAAAGATTTTTCAAATTTATCTTTATGATCATTAATCTTTCGTGCTATCGTACTCTACTCCATATTTTGTCTACAACATTCAGCGGTGCAATCGTACCAAAATTATTGTTGTAGAACCAAGTATGTCATGGTTTTCTTCTACTGTTTTTACCATTACACATGGTAATGTACTCATTACTATGCCCTTTCTATTTTGTTGTTACATATTATTAATGGGCTTGCTGCACAATTAAAAGTATCTATATTTTCGTCTTCGAAATCACCAATTTTTATAACTTCGTAATATTTACTCAATATTATCAAAGAATTTATTCTAAAGTTGGGTTCTCTATTATACACTTTTCTACTATGTCTATCGTCTTAAACAACATCTAGGTTATCGGCCCTACTGGAATATTTTTTTCTTAAGGCACTTATTGTGCATCTTATATAGTTTTGTTAAAACGTTTGTTAATAAAAGAATAACAATTATTACAAGCATTAAGGTTATGATTTTCAAATCAACCGAGACAGTTTCGACATTATTTATGACATTCGCGGTTGAATCCGCTACTTTAGATTCATGATCTAACATATTGTCAACTTTTTCTATGTTACTGTCTTTTGGAATCGCATTAGGGTGCATATAGAAAAAAAAAAGAAAAAAATACTAACTCAAGAATATATATATATATAAAAAAATTTTTTTTTTTATTTTTTCATTTAAAGTTTTGTTTTTTTTTTTTAATTATTTTTCTTGAAACTATTTTTCTAACGCTGCTGAGTTTTATTCTCAGCGCCAGAGACATGGAAAAGTTATTGTTGTGTTAGTTACACACGATTGGCTGACATTTTTATTTAAACAATTAATTGTCCAATCGTGTGTTTTTAGTAGAAAGCCTAATAGTGGTTAGTAGGCGCAAACTGCACTTTCGTGCCTCAGTTTGCTTATTAGATTTTAAGTCTATGGCAAGTTAGGGCTTGCGCATTACTGCGGCCCGCTTGCGTTTCTGCGCTCTTTGGCGCAGTTCAATTTTGATGTCCTCAATACGCTCTATGCAGCGTTGTCGGTCTTCTTCGTTGGTGCTGGCCTTTAGCAAATCCTGCTGCAGTCTTTTTCTGGGTGAGCAGGCGTCTCACCTCACCGCCTCGTTTCGTCTTCTTGGGGATTCTCTTCTGTTGCCGGGCCCTGTACTCCTCTATTGTTAGTGGCCGTGGTCCATCGAATGGATTTGCCTGCAAAGCCTCTTGCAACGTCGGCAAATCCCTTTGTTCGTTAGGAACAGCGGTCTTGAAGGAGGGTTCCGTGGACATCAGTATCTTGTTGTTGATTTAATTGGTTTTATATTAATGTTTCAAATTATTTTTTTTTTATTATTGTTTTTAAATTCCAATTAATTTCTTTTTTTTTTTGTAAATAATTGGAGAAACGTATGTGTGTTATGGGAGTGCACCTTGGAGCAGCACCCAAGAGTTGATAGTAGAAAAATCACATGAATTCCAGCATCTAGATTAATTTTTCTTTTTTGTTTTGTTTCATTCATCATAGCGCGCACAGTGGTTCGCAATTAATTCAAAAATACATTTCACAATTTGCACAAATTATTTTCGTGTTTTTTGGTTTATGTTGAAATGTTAATTAATTTATTTCTTTTTTTTTTTCACATGTCACGGTCGCCATGTTATGTGCGCATTAAGTTTTTGTTAAATCCGTTTATGTTAAAATAAAACGCAACTGTTCTGTTCGAGCCGTCATCCAGAATTGTCTGGACAGTTTATTCATATGCTAGTTTTAGCCTATACATCTTATATGTATTGAATACATTCTGCCGCTTAGGGCGCTGGCAGAGAGAGGGAGAGTGTGTTGCAGTATATATGTTTGTATGTGTTAGCATATATGTACAGAGGGTACATAGTCAAAAGTGCTTACGCTAGCGATCCCACGCTCAGCGGCCAGTCCGCATAAGTGGCGGATCATATTATTATTATGAATGGTTGCATAAACATAGCAACAAAGTGTTGGTATTTTACTCTTACTTTAATGTTGAGTATATGACCACTTGTTATATTGTATACTCTACAATACTGTGGGGGCATATGCTCATTTGGCATAACCCATACAACAACAGTTCTCAAATACATATGGCTTATGCATTTATAATCGGCAATGTCAATTTATTTATATATTATAATGAAGTTTAATGGTATTTATAAAAAAAAAAATGTTAATGTATTATTGAGCGGTACATTACGGTATATTACAATGAAGTTTAATGGTATTTATAAAAATACATATGCCAAATTATTGTTGAGTGGTACCTGCAAACATAAATGGGCGATTTCGAGAAAACGTGGCACAAAACCTACTTAGGTGGTGTGATGTCGAGCATGGTCAGTCATATGTAATATCGGTACAGTTCTCAAATACATATGTCTTATGCATTTATAATCGGCAATGTCAATTTATTTATATATTATAATGAAGTTTAATGGTATTTATAAAAAAAAAATGTTAATGTATTATTGAGCGGTACCTTCAAATATAAATGGGCGATTTCGAGAAAACGTGGCACAAAACCTACTTAGGTGGTGTGATGTCGAGCATGGTCAGTCATATGTAATATCGGTACAGTTCTCAAATACATATGTCTTATGCATTTATAATCGGCAATGTCAATTTATTTATATATTATAATGAAGTTTAATGGTATTTATAAAAATACATATGCCAAATTATTGTTGAGTGGTACCTTCAAACATAAATGGGCGATTTCGAGAAAACGTGGCACAAAACCTACTTAGGTGGTGTGATGTCGAGCATGGTCAGTCATATGTAATATCGGTACAGTTCTCAAATACATATGTCTTATGCATTTATAATCGGCAATGTCAATTTATTTATATATTATAATGAAGTTTAATGGTATTTATAAAAATACATATGACAAATTATTGTTGAGTGGTACCTTCAAACATAAATGGGCGATTTCGAGAAAACGTGGCACAAAACCTACTTAGGTGGTGTGATGTCGAGCATGGTCAGTCATATGTAATATCGGTACAGTTCTCAAATATGTACATATGTCTTATGCATTTATAATCGGCAATGTCAATTTAGTTATATATTACAATGAAGTTTAATGGTATTTATAAAAATACATATGCCAAATTATTGTTGAGTGGTACCTTCAAACATAAATGGGCGATTTCGAGAAAACGTGGCACAAAACCTACTTAGGTGGTGTGATGTCGAGCATGGTCAGTCATATGTAATATCGGTACAGTTCTCAAATACATATGTCTTATGCATTTATAATCGGCAATGTCAATTTATTTATATATTATAATGAAGTTTAATGGTATTTATAAAATACATATGAAAAATTATTGTTGAGTGGTACCTTCAAACATAAATGGGCGATTTCGAGAAAACGTGGCACAAAACCTACTTAGGTGGTGTGATGTCAAGCATGGTCAGTCATATGTAATATCGGTACAGTTCTCAAATACATATGTCTTATGCATTTATAATCGGCAATGTCAATTTATTTATATATTATAATGAAGTTTAATGGTATTTAAAAAATACATATGACAAATTATTGTTGAGTGGTACCTTCAAACATAAATGGGCGATTTCGAGAAAACGTGGCACAAAACCTACTTAGGTGGTGTGATGTCGAGCATGGTCAGTCATATGTAATATCGGTACAGTTCTCAAATACATATGTCTTATGCATTTATAATCGGCAATGTCAATTTATTTATATATTATAATGAAGTTTAAGGATATTTTGCCTGTCTAATTCCACTTGGTTAGCCATTGTACTTTCTTCAAGTGTTTCGATGTCACTATCGATATCACTTTCAGTATCAATAATTGGTTTGGACTCGTCCAAATCCGCTAATTGGCTTTCGTCAAATTCAGCTGGCTGACTTTGATCTTCTGGAATTACTATTACAATATTTCGTCTAGTACTAATGTTGTTCAATCTTATTTTCAATGATTTTATCAGTTTTTCACACTGATGCCTATGCTCTTTTGCTAATTTCTCATTAACTTTGTTTACTATTGATAATATGTTATTATACTGTGTTATCAGTATTTGAGCATGGTTTATCAAAGTTTCCGGTCTTATGACTTTATCTGAGTTAATACATTTAAAAGATTTTTCAAATTTATCTTTATGATCATTAATCTTTCGTGCTATCGTACTCTACTCCATATTTTGTCTACAACATTCAGCGGTGCAATCGTACCAAAATTATTGTTGTAGAACCAAGTATGTCATGGTTTTCTTCTACTGTTTTTACCATTACACATGGTAATGTACTCATTACTATGCCCTTTTCTATTTTGTTGTTACATATTATTAATGGGCTTGCTGCACAATTAAAAGTATCTATATTTTCGTCTTCGAAATCACCAATTTTTATAACTTCGTAATATTTACTCAATATTATCAAAGAATTTATTCTAAAGTTGGGTTCTCTATTATACACTTTTCTACTATGTCTATCGTCTTAAACAACATCTAGGTTATCGGCCCTACTGGAATATTTTTTCTTAAGGCACTTATTGTGCATCTTATATAGTTTTGTTAAAACGTTTGTTAATAAAAGAATAACAATTATTACAAGCATTAAGGTTATGATTTTCAAATCAACCGAGACAGTTTCGACATTATTTATGACATTCGCGGTTGAATCCGCTACTTTAGATTCATGATCTAACATATTGTCAACTTTTTCTATGTTACTGTCTTTTGGAATCGCATTAGGGTGATAAAAAAAAAAAAAAAAAAAATACTAACTCAAGAATATATATATATATAAAAAAATTTTTTTTTTTTTATTTTTCATTTAAAGTTTTGTTTTTTTTTTTTTAATTATTTTTCTTGAAACTATTTTTCTAACGCTGCTGAGTTTTATTCTCAGCGCCAGAGACATGGAAAAGTTATTGTTGTGTTAGTTACACACGATTGGCTGACATTTTTTATTTAAACAATTAATTGTCCAATCGTGTGTTTTTAGTAGAAAGCCTAATAGTGGTTAGTAGGCGCAACCTGCACTTTCGTGCCTCAGTTTGCTTATTAGATTTTAAGTCTATGGCAAGTTAGGGCTTGCGCATTACTGCGGCCCGCTTGCGTTTCTGCGCTCTTTGGCGCAGTTCAATTTTGATGTCCTCAATACGCTCTATGCAGCGTTGTCGGTCTTCTTCGTTGGTGCTGGCCTTTAGCAAATCCTGCTGCAGTCTTTTCTGGGTGAGCAGGCGTCTCACCCTCACCGCCTCGTTTCGTCTTCTTGGGGATTCTCTTCTGTTGCCGGGCCCTGTACTCCTCTATTGTTAGTGGCCGTGGTCCATCGAATGGATTTGCCTGCAAAGCCTCTTGCAACGTCGGCAAATCCCTTTGTTCGTTAGGAACAGCGGTCTTGAAGGAGGGTTCCGTGGACATCAGTATCTTGTTGTTGATTTAATTGGTTTTATATTAATGTTTCAAATTATTTTTTTTATTATTGTTTTTAAATTCCAATTAATTTCTTTTTTTTTTTTGTAAATAATTGGAGAAACGTATGTGTGTTATGGGAGTGCACCTTGGAGCAGCACCCAAGAGTTGATAGTAGAAAAATCACATGAATTCCAGCATCTAGATTAATTTTTCTTTTTGTTTTGTTTCATTCATCATAGCGCGCACAGTGGTTCGCAATTAATTCAAAATACATTTCACAATTTGCACAAATTATTTTCGTGTTTTTTGGTTTATGTTGAAATGTTAATTAATTTATTTCTTTTTTTTTTTTTTCACATGTCACGGTCGCCATGTTATGTGCGCATTAAGTTTTTGTTAAATCCGTTTATGTTAAAATAAAACGCAACTGTTCTGTTCGAGCCGTCATCCAGAATTGTCTGGACAGTTTATTCATATGCTAGTTTTAGCCTATACATCTTATATGTATTGAATACATTCTGCCGCTTAGGGCGCTGGCAGAGAGAGGGAGAGTGTGTTGCAGTATATATGTTTGTATGTGTTAGCATATATGTACAGAGGGTACATAGTCAAAAGTGCTTACGCTAGCGATCCCACGCTCAGCGGCCAGTCCGCATAAGTGGCGGATCATATTATTATTATGAATGGTTGCATAAACATAGCAACAAAGTGTTGGTATGTTACTCTTACTTTAATGTTGAGCATATGACCACTTGTTATATTGTATACTCTACAATACTGTGGGCATATGCTCATTTGGCATACAACATACAACAACAGTTCTCAAATACATATGTCTTATGCATTTATAATCGGCAATGTCAATTTATTTATATATTATAATGAAGTTTAATGGTATTTATAAAAAAAAAAAATGTTAATGTATTATTGAGCGGTACATTACGGTATATTACAATGAAGTTTAATGGTATTTATAAAAATACATATGCCAAATTATTGTTGAGTGGTACCTGCAAACATAAATGGGCGATTTCGAGAAAACGTGGCACAAAACCTACTTAGGTGGTGTGATGTCGAGCATGGTCAGTCATATGTAATATCGGTACAGTTCTCAAATACATATGTCTTATGCATTTATAATCGGCAATGTCAATTTATTTATATATTATAATGAAGTTTAATGGTATTTATAAAAAAAAAATGTTAATGTATTATTGAGCGGTACCTTCAAATATAAATGGGCGATTTCGAGAAAACGTGGCACAAAACCTACTTAGGTGGTGTGATGTCGAGCATGGTCAGTCATATGTAATATCGGTACAGTTCTCAAATACATATGTCTTATGCATTTATAATCGGCAATGTCAATTTATTTATATATTATAATGAAGTTTAATGGTATTTATAAAAATACATATGCCAAATTATTGTTGAGTGGTACCTTCAAACATAAATGGGCGATTTCGAGAAAACGTGGCACAAAACCTACTTAGGTGGTGTGATGTCGAGCATGGTCAGTCATATGTAATATCGGTACAGTTCTCAAATACATATGTCTTATGCATTTATAATCGGCAATGTCAATTTATTTATATATTATAATGAAGTTTAATGGTATTTATAAAAATACATATGACAAATTATTGTTGAGTGGTACCTTCAAACATAAATGGGCGATTTCGAGAAAACGTGGCACAAAACCTACTTAGGTGGTGTGATGTCAAGCATGGTCAGTCATATGTAATATCGGTACAGTTCTCAAATACATATGTCTTATGCATTTATAATCGGCAATGTCAATTTATTTATATATTATAATGAAGTTTAATGGTATTTATAAAAATACATATGCCAAATTATTGTTGAGTGGTACCTTCAAACATAAATGGGCGATTTCGAGAAAACGTGGCACAAAACCTACTTAGGTGGTGTGATGTCGAGCATGGTCAGTCATATGTAATATCGGTACAGTTCTCAAATACATATGTCTTATGCATTTATAATCGGCAATGTCAATTTATTTATATATTATAATGAAGTTTAATGGTATTTATAAAAAAACATATGACAAATTATTGTTGAGTGGTACCTTCAAACATAAATGGGCGATTTCGAGAAAACGTGGCACAAAACCTACTTAGGTGGTGTGATGTCGAGCATGGTCAGTCATATGTAATATCGGTACAGTTCTCAAATACATATGTCTTATGCATTTATAATCGGCAATGTCAATTTATTTATATATTATAATGAAGTTTAATGGTATTTATAAAAATACATATGACAAATTATTATTGAGCGGTACCTTCAAATATAAATGGGCGATTTCGAGAAAACGTGGCACAAAACCTACTTAGGTGGTGTGATGTCGAGCATGGTCAGTCATATGTAATATCGGTACAGTTCTCAAATACATATGTCTTATGCATTTATAATCGGCAATGTCAATTTATTTATATATTATAATGAAGTTTAATGGTATTTATAAAAAAAATATGTTAATGTATTATTGAGCGGTACCTTCAAACATAAATGGGCGATTTCGAGAAAACGTGGCACAAAACCTACTTAGGTGGTGTGATGTCGAGCATGGTCAGTCATATGTAATATCGGTACAGTTCTCAAATACATATGTCTTATGCATTTATAATCGGCAATGTCAATTTATTTATATATTATAATGAAGTTTAATGGTATTTATAAAAATACATATGACAAATTATTGTTGAGTGGTACCTTCAAACATAAATGGGCGATTTCGAGAAAACGTGGCACAAAACCTACTTAGGTGGTGTGATGTCGAGCATGGTCAGTCATATGTAATATCGGTACAGTTCTCAAATACATATGTCTTATGCATTTATAATCGGCAATGTCAATTTATTTATATATTATAATGAAGTTTAATGGTATTTATAAAAAAAAATGTTAATGTATTATTGAGCGGTACCTTCAAATATAAATGGGCGATTTCGAGAAAACGTGGCACAAAACCTACTTAGGTGGTGTGATGTCGAGCATGGTCAGTCATATGTAATATCGGTACAGTTCTCAAATACATATGTCTTATGCATTTATAATCGGCAATGTCAATTTATTTATATATTATAATGAAGTTTAATGGTATTTATAAAAATACATATGCCAAATTATTGTTGAGTGGTACCTTCAAACATAAATGGGCGATTTCGAGAAAACGTGGCACAAAACCTACTTAGGTGGTGTGATGTCGAGCATGGTCAGTCATATGTAATATCGGTACAGTTCTCAAATACATATGTCTTATGCATTTATAATCGGCAATGTCAATTTATTTATATATTATAATGAAGTTTAATGGTATTTATAAAAATACATATGCCAAATTATTGTTGAGTGGTACCTTCAAACATAAATGGGCGATTTCGAGAAAACGTGGCACAAAACCTACTTAGGTGGTGTGATGTCGAGCATGGTCAGTCATATGTAATATCGGTACAGTTCTCAAATACATATGTCTTATGCATTTATAATCGGCAATGTCAATTTATTTATATATTATAATGAAGTTTAATGGTATTTATAAAAATACATATGCAAATTATTGTTGAGTGGTACCTTCAAACATAAATGGGCGATTTCGAGAAAACGTGGCACAAAACCTACTTAGGTGGTGTGATGTCGAGCATGGTCAGTCATATGTAATATCGGTACAGTTCTCAAATACATATGTCTTATGCATTTATAATCGGCAATGTCAATTTATTTATATATTATAATGAAGTTTAATGGTATTTATAAAAAAACATATGACAAATTATTATTGAGCGGTACCTTCAAATATAAATGGGCGATTTCGAGAAAACGTGGCACAAAACCTACTTAGGTGGTGTGATGTCGAGCATGGTCAGTCATATGTAATATCGGTACAGTTCTCAAATACATATGTCTTATGCATTTATAATCGGCAATGTCAATTTATTTATATATTATAATGAAGTTTAATGGTATTTATAAAAATACATATGAAAAATTATTGTTGAGTGGTACCTTCAAACATAAATGGGCGATTTCGAGAAAACGTGGCACAAAACCTACTTAGGTGGTGTGATGTCGAGCATGGTCAGTCATATGTAATATCGGTACAGTTCTCAAATACATATGTCTTATGCATTTATAATCGGCAATGTCAATTTATTTATATATTATAATGAAGTTTAATGGTATTTATAAAAATACATATGATAAATTATTATTGAGCGGTACCTTCAAATATAAATGGGCGATTTCGAGAAAACGTGGCACAAAACCTACTTAGGTGGTGTGATGTCGAGCATGGTCAGTCATATGTAATATCGGTACAGTTCTCAAATACATATGTCTTATGCATTTATAATCGGCAATGTCAATTTATTTATATATTATAATGAAGTTTAATGGTATTTATAAAAAAAAATGTTAATGTATTATTGAGCGGTACCTTCAAATATAAATGGGCGATTTCGAGAAAACGTGGCACAAAACCTACTTAGGTGGTGTGATGTCGAGCATGGTCAGTCATATGTAATATCGGTACAGTTCTCAAATACATATGTCTTATGCATTTATAATCGGCAATGTCAATTTATTTATATATTATAATGAAGTTTAATGGTATTTATAAAAATACATATGCCAAATTATTGTTGAGTGGTACCTTCAAACATAAATGGGCGATTTCGAGAAAACGTGGCACAAAACCTACTTAGGTGGTGTGATGTCGAGCATGGTCAGTCATATGTAATATCGGTACAGTTCTCAAATACATATGTCTTATGCATTTATAATCGGCAATGTCAATTTATTTATATATTATAATGAAGTTTAATGGTATTTATAAAAAAAACATATGAAAAATTATTGTTGAGTGGTACCTTCAAACATAAATGGGCGATTTCGAGAAAACGTGGCACAAAACCTACTTAGGTGGTGTGATGTCGAGCATGGTCAGTCATATGTAATATCGGTACAGTTCTCAAATACATATGTCTTATGCATTTATAATCGGCAATGTCAATTTATTTATATATTATAATGAAGTTTAATGGTATTTATAAAAATACATATGCCAAATTATTGTTGAGTGGTACCTTCAAACATAAATGGGCGATTTCGAGAAAACGTGGCACAAAACCTACTTAGGTGGTGTGATGTCGAGCATGGTCAGTCATATGTAATATCGGTACAGTTCTCAAATACATATGTCTTATGCATTTATAATCGGCAATGTCAATTTATTTATATATTATAATGAAGTTTAATGGTATTTATAAAAATACATATGACAAATTATTGTTGAGTGGTACCTTCAAACATAAATGGGCGATTTCGAGAAAACGTGGCACAAAACCTACTTAGGTGGTGTGATGTCGAGCATGGTCAGTCATATGTAATATCGGTACAGTTCTCAAATACATATGTCTTATGCATTTATAATCGGCAATGTCAATTTATTTATATATTATAATGAAGTTTAATGGTATTTATAAAAAAAAAATGTTAATGTATTATTGAGCGGTACCTTCAAATATAAATGGGCGATTTCGAGAAAACGTGGCACAAAACCTACTTAGGTGGTGTGATGTCGAGCATGGTCAGTCATATGTAATATCGGTACAGTTCTCAAATACATATGTCTTATGCATTTATAATCGGCAATGTCAATTTATTTATATATTATAATGAAGTTTAATGGTATTTATAAAAATACATATGACAAATTATTGTTGAGTGGTACCTTCAAACATAAATGGGCGATTTCGAGAAAACGTGGCACAAAACCTACTTAGGTGGTGTGATGTCGAGCATGGTCAGTCATATGTAATATCGGTACAGTTCTCAAATACATATGTCTTATGCATTTATAATCGGCAATGTCAATTTATTTATATATTATAATGAAGTTTAATGGTATTTATAAAAAAAAAATGTTAATGTATTATTGAGCGGTACCTTCAAATATAAATGGGCGATTTCGAGAAAACGTGGCACAAAACCTACTTAGGTGGTGTGATGTCGAGCATGGTCAGTCATATGTAATATCGGTACAGTTCTCAAATACATATGTCTTATGCATTTATAATCGGCAATGTCAATTTATTTATATATTATAATGAAGTTTAATGGTATTTATAAAAATACATATGACAAATTATTGTTGAGTGGTACCTTCAAACATAAATGGGCGATTTCGAGAAAACGTGGCACAAAACCTACTTAGGTGGTGTGATGTCGAGCATGGTCAGTCATATGTAATATCGGTACAGTTCTCAAATACATATGTCTTATGCATTTATAATCGGCAATGTCAATTTATTTATATATTATAATGAAGTTTAATGGTATTTATAAAAAAAAATGTTAATGTATTATTGAGCGGTACCTTCAAATATAAATGGGCGATTTCGAGAAAACGTGGCACAAAACCTACTTAGGTGGTGTGATGTCGAGCATGGTCAGTCATATGTAATATCGGTACAGTTCTCAAATACATATGTCTTATGCATTTATAATCGGCAATGTCAATTTATTTATATATTATAATGAAGTTTAATGGTATTTATAAAAATACATATGACAAATTATTGTTGAGTGGTACCTTCAAACATAAATGGGCGATTTCGAGAAAACGTGGCACAAAACCTACTTAGGTGGTGTGATGTCGAGCATGGTCAGTCATATGTAATATCGGTACAGTTCTCAAATACATATGTCTTATGCATTTATAATCGGCAATGTCAATTTATTTATATATTATAATGAAGTTTAATGGTATTTATAAAAAAAAAATGTTAATGTATTATTGAGCGGTACCTTCAAATATAAATGGGCGATTTCGAGAAAACGTGGCACAAAACCTACTTAGGTGGTGTGATGTCGAGCATGGTCAGTCATATGTAATATCGGTACAGTTCTCAAATACATATGTCTTATGCATTTATAATCGGCAATGTCAATTTATTTATATATTATAATGAAGTTTAATGGTATTTATAAAAATACATATGCCAAATTATTGTTGAGTGGTACCTTCAAACATAAATGGGCGATTTCGAGAAAACGTGGCACAAAACCTACTTAGGTGGTGTGATGTCGAGCATGGTCAGTCATATGTAATATCGGTACAGTTCTCAAATACATATGTCTTATGCATTTATAATCGGCAATGTCAATTTATTTATATATTATAATGAAGTTTAATGGTATTTATAAAAAAACATATGTTAAATTATTGTTGAGTGGTACCTTCAAACATAAATGGGCGATTTCGAGAAAACGTGGCACAAAACCTACTTAGGTGGTGTGATGTCGAGCATGGTCAGTCATATGTAATATCGGTACAGTTCTCAAATACATATGTCTTATGCATTTATAATCGGCAATGTCAATTTATTTATATATTATAATGAAGTTTAATGGTATTTATAAAAATACATATGCAAATTATTGTTGAGTGGTACCTTCAAACATAAATGGGCGATTTCGAGAAAACGTGGCACAAAACCTACTTAGGTGGTGTGATGTCGAGCATGGTCAGTCATATGTAATATCGGTACAGTTCTCAAATACATATGTCTTATGCATTTATAATCGGCAATGTCAATTTATTTATATATTATAATGAAGTTTAATGGTATTTATAAAAAAAAATATGTTAATGTATTATTGAGCGGTACCTTCAAATATAAATGGGCGATTTCGAGAAAACGTGGCACAAAACCTACTTAGGTGGTGTGATGTCGAGCATGGTCAGTCATATGTAATATCGGTACAGTTCTCAAATACATATGTCTTATGCATTTATAATCGGCAATGTCAATTTATTTATATATTATAATGAAGTTTAATGGTATTTATAAAAATACATATGAAAAATTATTGTTGAGTGGTACCTTCAAACATAAATGGGCGATTTCGAGAAAACGTGGCACAAAACCTACTTAGGTGGTGTGATGTCGAGCATGGTCAGTCATATGTAATATCGGTACAGTTCTCAAATACATATGTCTTATGCATTTATAATCGGCAATGTCAATTTATTTATATATTATAATGAAGTTTAATGGTATTTATAAAAAAAATATGTTAAATGTATTATTGAGCGGTACCTTCAAATATAAATGGGCGATTTCGAGAAAACGTGGCACAAAACCTACTTAGGTGGTGTGATGTCGAGCATGGTCAGTCATATGTAATATCGGTACAGTTCTCAAATACATATGTCTTATGCATTTATAATCGGCAATGTCAATTTATTTATATATTATAATGAAGTTTAATGGTATTTATAAAAAAAAATGTTAATGTATTATTGAGCGGTACCTTCAAATATAAATGGGCGATTTCGAGAAAACGTGGCACAAAACCTACTTAGGTGGTGTGATGTCGAGCATGGTCAGTCATATGTAATATCGGTACAGTTCTCAAATACATATGTCTTATGCATTTATAATCGGCAATGTCAATTTATTTATATATTATAATGAAGTTTAATGGTATTTATAAAAATACATATGCCAAATTATTGTTGAGTGGTACCTTCAAACATAAATGGGCGATTTCGAGAAAACGTGGCACAAAACCTACTTAGGTGGTGTGATGTCGAGCATGGTCAGTCATATGTAATATCGGTACAGTTCTCAAATACATATGTCTTATGCATTTATAATCGGCAATGTCAATTTATTTATATATTATAATGAAGTTTAATGGTATTTATAAAAAAAAAATGTTAATGTATTATTGAGCGGTACCTTCAAATATAAATGGGCGATTTCGAGAAAACGTGGCACAAAACCTACTTAGGTGGTGTGATGTCGAGCATGGTCAGTCATATGTAATATCGGTACAGTTCTCAAATACATATGTCTTATGCATTTATAATCGGCAATGTCAATTTATTTATATATTATAATGAAGTTTAATGGTATTTATAAAAATACATATGCCAAATTATTGTTGAGTGGTACCTTCAAACATAAATGGGCGATTTCGAGAAAACGTGGCACAAAACCTACTTAGGTGGTGTGATGTCGAGCATGGTCAGTCATATGTAATATCGGTACAGTTCTCAAATACATATGTCTTATGCATTTATAATCGGCAATGTCAATTTATTTATATATTATAATGAAGTTTAATGGTATTTATAAAAATACATATGACAAATTATTGTTGAGTGGTACCTTCAAACATAAATGGGCGATTTCGAGAAAACGTGGCACAAAACCTACTTAGGTGGTGTGATGTCGAGCATGGTCAGTCATATGTAATATCGGTACAGTTCTCAAATACATATGTCTTATGCATTTATAATCGGCAATGTCAATTTATTTATATATTATAATGAAGTTTAATGGTATTTATAAAAAAAAAATGTTAATGTATTATTGAGCGGTACCTTCAAATATAAATGGGCGATTTCGAGAAAACGTGGCACAAAACCTACTTAGGTGGTGTGATGTCGAGCATGGTCAGTCATATGTAATATCGGTACAGTTCTCAAATACATATGTCTTATGCATTTATAATCGGCAATGTCAATTTATTTATATATTATAATGAAGTTTAATGGTATTTATAAAAATACATATGCCAAATTATTGTTGAGTGGTACCTTCAAACATAAATGGGCGATTTCGAGAAAACGTGGCACAAAACCTACTTAGGTGGTGTGATGTCGAGCATGGTCAGTCATATGTAATATCGGTACAGTTCTCAAATACATATGTCTTATGCATTTATAATCGGCAATGTCAATTTATTTATATATTATAATGAAGTTTAATGGTATTTATAAAAAAAAAATGTTAATGTATTATTGAGCGGTACCTTCAAATATAAATGGGCGATTTCGAGAAAACGTGGCACAAAACCTACTTAGGTGGTGTGATGTCGAGCATGGTCAGTCATATGTAATATCGGTACAGTTCTCAAATACATATGTCTTATGCATTTATAATCGGCAATGTCAATTTATTTATATATTATAATGAAGTTTAATGGTATTTATAAAAATACATATGCAAATTATTGTTGAGTGGTACCTTCAAACATAAATGGGCGATTTCGAGAAAACGTGGCACAAAACCTACTTAGGTGGTGTGATGTCGAGCATGGTCAGTCATATGTAATATCGGTACAGTTCTCAAATACATATGTCTTATGCATTTATAATCGGCAATGTCAATTTATTTATATATTATAATGAAGTTTAATGGTATTTATAAAAAAAAATATTAATGTATTATTGAGCGGTACCTTCAAATATAAATGGGCGATTTCGAGAAAACGTGGCACAAAACCTACTTAGGTGGTGTGATGTCGAGCATGGTCAGTCATATGTAATATCGGTACAGTTCTCAAATACATATGTCTTATGCATTTATAATCGGCAATGTCAATTTATTTATATATTATAATGAAGTTTAATGGTATTTATAAAAATACATATGAAAAATTATTGTTGAGTGGTACCTTCAAACATAAATGGGCGATTTCGAGAAAACGTGGCACAAAACCTACTTAGGTGGTGTGATGTCGAGCATGGTCAGTCATATGTAATATCGGTACAGTTCTCAAATACATATGTCTTATGCATTTATAATCGGCAATGTCAATTTATTTATATATTATAATGAAGTTTAATGGTATTTATAAAAAAAAATGTTAATGTATTATTGAGCGGTACCTTCAAATATAAATGGGCGATTTCGAGAAAACGTGGCACAAAACCTACTTAGGTGGTGTGATGTCGAGCATGGTCAGTCATATGTAATATCGGTACAGTTCTCAAATACATATGTCTTATGCATTTATAATCGGCAATGTCAATTTATTTATATATTATAATGAAGTTTAATGGTATTTATAAAAATACATATGCCAAATTATTGTTGAGTGGTACCTTCAAACATAAATGGGCGATTTCGAGAAAACGTGGCACAAAACCTACTTAGGTGGTGTGATGTCGAGCATGGTCAGTCATATGTAATATCGGTACAGTTCTCAAATACATATGTCTTATGCATTTATAATCGGCAATGTCAATTTATTTATATATTATAATGAAGTTTAATGGTATTTATAAAAAAACATATGACAAATTATTGTTGAGTGGTACCTTCAAACATAAATGGGCGATTTCGAGAAAACGTGGCACAAAACCTACTTAGGTGGTGTGATGTCGAGCATGGTCAGTCATATGTAATATCGGTACAGTTCTCAAATACATATGTCTTATGCATTTATAATCGGCAATGTCAATTTATTTATATATTATAATGAAGTTTAATGGTATTTATAAAAATACATATGCCAAATTATTGTTGAGTGGTACCTTCAAACATAAATGGGCGATTTCGAGAAAACGTGGCACAAAACCTACTTAGGTGGTGTGATGTCGAGCATGGTCAGTCATATGTAATATCGGTACAGTTCTCAAATACATATGTCTTATGCATTTATAATCGGCAATGTCAATTTATTTATATATTATAATGAAGTTTAATGGTATTTATAAAAATACATATGACAAATTATTGTTGAGTGGTACCTTCAAACATAAATGGGCGATTTCGAGAAAACGTGGCACAAAACCTACTTAGGTGGTGTGATGTCGAGCATGGTCAGTCATATGTAATATCGGTACAGTTCTCAAATACATATGTCTTATGCATTTATAATCGGCAATGTCAATTTATTTATATATTATAATGAAGTTTAATGGTATTTATAAAAAAAAAATGTTAATGTATTATTGAGCGGTACCTTCAAATATAAATGGGCGATTTCGAGAAAACGTGGCACAAAACCTACTTAGGTGGTGTGATGTCGAGCATGGTCAGTCATATGTAATATCGGTACAGTTCTCAAATACATATGTCTTATGCATTTATAATCGGCAATGTCAATTTATATATATATATTATAATGAAGTTTAATGGTATTTATAAAAATACATATGCAAATTATTGTTGAGTGGTACCTTCAAACATAAATGGGCGATTTCGAGAAAACGTGGCACAAAACCTACTTAGGTGGTGTGATGTCGAGCATGGTCAGTCATATGTAATATCGGTACAGTTCTCAAATACATATGTCTTATGCATTTATAATCGGCAATGTCAATTTATTTATATATTATAATGAAGTTTAATGGTATTTATAAAAAAAAATATGATAAATTATTATTGAGCGGTACCTTCAAATATAAATGGGCGATTTCGAGAAAACGTGGCACAAAACCTACTTAGGTGGTGTGATGTCGAGCATGGTCAGTCATATGTAATATCGGTACAGTTCTCAAATACATATGTCTTATGCATTTATAATCGGCAATGTCAATTTATTTATATATTATAATGAAGTTTAATGGTATTTATAAAAATACATATGCAAATTATTGTTGAGTGGTACCTTCAAACATAAATGGGCGATTTCGAGAAAACGTGGCACAAAACCTACTTAGGTGGTGTGATGTCGAGCATGGTCAGTCATATGTAATATCGGTACAGTTCTCAAATACATATGTCTTATGCATTTATAATCGGCAATGTCAATTTATTTATATATTATAATGAAGTTTAATGGTATTTATAAAAAAAAAATGTTAATGTATTATTGAGCGGTACCTTCAAATATAAATGGGCGATTTCGAGAAAACGTGGCACAAAACCTACTTAGGTGGTGTGATGTCGAGCATGGTCAGTCATATGTAATATCGGTACAGTTCTCAAATACATATGTCTTATGCATTTATAATCGGCAATGTCAATTTATTTATATATTATAATGAAGTTTAATGGTATTTATAAAAATACATATGAAAAATTATTGTTGAGTGGTACCTTCAAACATAAATGGGCGATTTCGAGAAAACGTGGCACAAAACCTACTTAGGTGGTGTGATGTCGAGCATGGTCAGTCATATGTAATATCGGTACAGTTCTCAAATACATATGTCTTATGCATTTATAATCGGCAATGTCAATTTATTTATATATTATAATGAAGTTTAATGGTATTTATAAAAAAAAAATGTTAATGTATTATTGAGCGGTACCTTCAAATATAAATGGGCGATTTCGAGAAAACGTGGCACAAAACCTACTTAGGTGGTGTGATGTCGAGCATGGTCAGTCATATGTAATATCGGTACAGTTCTCAAATACATATGTCTTATGCATTTATAATCGGCAATGTCAATTTATTTATATATTATAATGAAGTTTAATGGTATTTATAAAAATACATATGAAAAATTATTGTTGAGTGGTACCTTCAAACATAAATGGGCGATTTCGAGAAAACGTGGCACAAAACCTACTTAGGTGGTGTGATGTCGAGCATGGTCAGTCATATGTAATATCGGTACAGTTCTCAAATACATATGTCTTATGCATTTATAATCGGCAATGTCAATTTATTTATATATTATAATGAAGTTTAATGGTATTTATAAAAAAAAATGTTAATGTATTATTGAGCGGTACCTTCAAATATAAATGGGCGATTTCGAGAAAACGTGGCACAAAACCTACTTAGGTGGTGTGATGTCGAGCATGGTCAGTCATATGTAATATCGGTACAGTTCTCAAATACATATGTCTTATGCATTTATAATCGGCAATGTCAATTTATTTATATATTATAATGAAGTTTAATGGTATTTATAAAAATACATATGCCAAATTATTGTTGAGTGGTACCTTCAAACATAAATGGGCGATTTCGAGAAAACGTGGCACAAAACCTACTTAGGTGGTGTGATGTCGAGCATGGTCAGTCATATGTAATATCGGTACAGTTCTCAAATACATATGTCTTATGCATTTATAATCGGCAATGTCAATTTATTTATATATTATAATGAAGTTTAATGGTATTTATAAAAATACATATGATAAATTATTGTTGAGTGGTACCTTCAAACATAAATGGGCGATTTCGAGAAAACGTGGCACAAAACCTACTTAGGTGGTGTGATGTCGAGCATGGTCAGTCATATGTAATATCGGTACAGTTCTCAAATACATATGTCTTATGCATTTATAATCGGCAATGTCAATTTATTTATATATTATAATGAAGTTTAATGGTATTTATAAAAATACATATGACAAATTATTGTTGAGTGGTACCTTCAAACATAAATGGGCGATTTCGAGAAAACGTGGCACAAAACCTACTTAGGTGGTGTGATGTCGAGCATGGTCAGTCATATGTAATATCGGTACAGTTCTCAAATACATATGTCTTATGCATTTATAATCGGCAATGTCAATTTATTTATATATTATAATGAAGTTTAATGGTATTTATAAAAAAAAAATGTTAATGTATTATTGAGCGGTACCTTCAAATATAAATGGGCGATTTCGAGAAAACGTGGCACAAAACCTACTTAGGTGGTGTGATGTCGAGCATGGTCAGTCATATGTAATATCGGTACAGTTCTCAAATACATATGTCTTATGCATTTATAATCGGCAATGTCAATTTATTTATATATTATAATGAAGTTTAATGGTATTTATAAAAATACATATGCCAAATTATTGTTGAGTGGTACCTTCAAACATAAATGGGCGATTTCGAGAAAACGTGGCACAAAACCTACTTAGGTGGTGTGATGTCGAGCATGGTCAGTCATATGTAATATCGGTACAGTTCTCAAATACATATGTCTTATGCATTTATAATCGGCAATGTCAATTTATTTATATATTATAATGAAGTTTAATGGTATTTATAAAAATACATATGTTAAATTATTGTTGAGTGGTACCTTCAAACATAAATGGGCGATTTCGAGAAAACGTGGCACAAAACCTACTTAGGTGGTGTGATGTCGAGCATGGTCAGTCATATGTAATATCGGTACAGTTCTCAAATACATATGTCTTATGCATTTATAATCGGCAATGTCAATTTATTTATATATTATAATGAAGTTTAATGGTATTTATAAAAATACATATGACAAATTATTGTTGAGTGGTACCTTCAAACATAAATGGGCGATTTCGAGAAAACGTGGCACAAAACCTACTTAGGTGGTGTGATGTCGAGCATGGTCAGTCATATGTAATATCGGTACAGTTCTCAAATACATATGTCTTATGCATTTATAATCGGCAATGTCAATTTATTTATATATTATAATGAAGTTTAATGGTATTTATAAAAAAAATATGTTAATGTATTATTGAGCGGTACCTTCAAATATAAATGGGCGATTTCGAGAAAACGTGGCACAAAACCTACTTAGGTGGTGTGATGTCGAGCATGGTCAGTCATATGTAATATCGGTACAGTTCTCAAATACATATGTCTTATGCATTTATAATCGGCAATGTCAATTTATTTATATATTATAATGAAGTTTAATGGTATTTATAAAAATACATATGCAAATTATTGTTGAGTGGTACCTTCAAACATAAATGGGCGATTTCGAGAAAACGTGGCACAAAACCTACTTAGGTGGTGTGATGTCGAGCATGGTCAGTCATATGTAATATCGGTACAGTTCTCAAATACATATGTCTTATGCATTTATAATCGGCAATGTCAATTTATTTATATATTATAATGAAGTTTAATGGTATTTATAAAAAAAAAATGTTAATGTATTATTGAGCGGTACCTTCAAATATAAATGGGCGATTTCGAGAAAACGTGGCACAAAACCTACTTAGGTGGTGTGATGTCGAGCATGGTCAGTCATATGTAATATCGGTACAGTTCTCAAATACATATGTCTTATGCATTTATAATCGGCAATGTCAATTTATTTATATATTATAATGAAGTTTAATGGTATTTATAAAAATACATATGCCAAATTATTGTTGAGTGGTACCTTCAAACATAAATGGGCGATTTCGAGAAAACGTGGCACAAAACCTACTTAGGTGGTGTGATGTCGAGCATGGTCAGTCATATGTAATATCGGTACAGTTCTCAAATACATATGTCTTATGCATTTATAATCGGCAATGTCAATTTATTTATATATTATAATGAAGTTTAATGGTATTTATAAAAAAAAAATGTTAATGTATTATTGAGCGGTACCTTCAAATATAAATGGGCGATTTCGAGAAAACGTGGCACAAAACCTACTTAGGTGGTGTGATGTCGAGCATGGTCAGTCATATGTAATATCGGTACAGTTCTCAAATACATATGTCTTATGCATTTATAATCGGCAATGTCAATTTATTTATATATTATAATGAAGTTTAATGGTATTTATAAAAATACATATGCAAATTATTGTTGAGTGGTACCTTCAAACATAAATGGGCGATTTCGAGAAAACGTGGCACAAAACCTACTTAGGTGGTGTGATGTCGAGCATGGTCAGTCATATGTAATATCGGTACAGTTCTCAAATACATATGTCTTATGCATTTATAATCGGCAATGTCAATTTATTTATATATTATAATGAAGTTTAATGGTATTTATAAAAAAAATGTTAATGTATTATTGAGCGGTACCTTCAAATATAAATGGGCGATTTCGAGAAAACGTGGCACAAAACCTACTTAGGTGGTGTGATGTCGAGCATGGTCAGTCATATGTAATATCGGTACAGTTCTCAAATACATATGTCTTATGCATTTATAATCGGCAATGTCAATTTATTTATATATTATAATGAAGTTTAATGGTATTTATAAAAATACATATGAAAATTATTGTTGAGTGGTACCTTCAAACATAAATGGGCGATTTCGAGAAAACGTGGCACAAAACCTACTTAGGTGGTGTGATGTCGAGCATGGTCAGTCATATGTAATATCGGTACAGTTCTCAAATACATATGTCTTATGCATTTATAATCGGCAATGTCAATTTATTTATATATTATAATGAAGTTTAATGGTATTTATAAAAAAAAAATGTTAATGTATTATTGAGCGGTACCTTCAAATATAAATGGGCGATTTCGAGAAAACGTGGCACAAAACCTACTTAGGTGGTGTGATGTCGAGCATGGTCAGTCATATGTAATATCGGTACAGTTCTCAAATACATATGTCTTATGCATTTATAATCGGCAATGTCAATTTATTTATATATTATAATGAAGTTTAATGGTATTTATAAAAATACATATGCAAATTATTGTTGAGTGGTACCTTCAAACATAAATGGGCGATTTCGAGAAAACGTGGCACAAAACCTACTTAGGTGGTGTGATGTCGAGCATGGTCAGTCATATGTAATATCGGTACAGTTCTCAAATACATATGTCTTATGCATTTATAATCGGCAATGTCAATTTATTTATATATTATAATGAAGTTTAATGGTATTTATAAAAAAAAATGTTAATGTATTATTGAGCGGTACCTTCAAATATAAATGGGCGATTTCGAGAAAACGTGGCACAAAACCTACTTAGGTGGTGTGATGTCGAGCATGGTCAGTCATATGTAATATCGGTACAGTTCTCAAATACATATGTCTTATGCATTTATAATCGGCAATGTCAATTTATTTATATATTATAATGAAGTTTAATGGTATTTATAAAAATACATATGAAAAATTATTGTTGAGTGGTACCTTCAAACATAAATGGGCGATTTCGAGAAAACGTGGCACAAAACCCTACTTAGGTGGTGTGATGTCGAGCATGGTCAGTCATATGTAATATCGGTACAGTTCTCAAATACATATGTCTTATGCATTTATAATCGGCAATGTCAATTTATTTATATATTATAATGAAGTTTAATGGTATTTATAAAAATACATATGACAAATTATTGTTGAGTGGTACCTTCAAACATAAATGGGCGATTTCGAGAAAACGTGGCACAAAACCTACTTAGGTGGTGTGATGTCGAGCATGGTCAGTCATATGTAATATCGGTACAGTTCTCAAATACATATGTCTTATGCATTTATAATCGGCAATGTCAATTTATTTATATATTATAATGAAGTTTAATGGTATTTATAAAAAAAAATGTTAATGTATTATTGAGCGGTACCTTCAAATATAAATGGGCGATTAAAAAAAAGAGTAAAAAAACCAAATACATATATTTATAATCGGCAATGTCAATTTATTTATATATTATAATGAAGTTTAATGGTATTTATAAAAATACATATGCAAAATTATTGTTGAGTGGTACCTTCAAACATAAATGGGCGATTTCGAGAAAACGTGGCACAAAACCTACTTAGGTGGTGTGATGTCGAGCATGGTCAGTCATATGTAATATCGGTACAGTTCTCAAATACATATGTCTTATGCATTTATAATCGGCAATGTCAATTTATTTATATATTATAATGAAGTTTAATGGTATTTATAAAAATACATATGCAAATTATTGTTGAGTGGTACCTTCAAACATAAATGGGCGATTTCGAGAAAACGTGGCACAAAACCTACTTAGGTGGTGTGATGTCGAGCATGGTCAGTCATATGTAATATCGGTACAGTTCTCAAATACATATGTCTTATGCATTTATAATCGGCAATGTCAATTTATTTATATATTATAATGAAGTTTAATGGTATTTATAAAAAAACATATGTAAATTATATTGTTGAGTGGTACCTTCAAATATAAATGGGCGATTTCGAGAAAACGTGGCACAAAACCTACTTAGGTGGTGTGATGTCGAGCATGGTCAGTCATATGTAATATCGGTACAGTTCTCAAATACATATGTCTTATGCATTTATAATCGGCAATGTCAATTTATTTATATATTATAATGAAGTTTAATGGTATTTATAAAAATACATATGCAAAATTATTGTTGAGTGGTACCTTCAAACATAAATGGGCGATTTCGAGAAAACGTGGCACAAAACCTACTTAGGTGGTGTGATGTCGAGCATGGTCAGTCATATGTAATATCGGTACAGTTCTCAAATACATATGTCTTATGCATTTATAATCGGCAATGTCAATTTATTTATATATTATAATGAAGTTTAATGGTATTTATAAAAAAACATATGTTAAATTATTATTGAGTGGTACCTTCAAACATAAATGGGCGATTTCGAGAAAACGTGGCACAAAACCTACTTAGGTGGTGTGATGTCGAGCATGGTCAGTCATATGTAATATCGGTACAGTTCTCAAATACATATGTCTTATGCATTTATAATCGGCAATGTCAATTTATTTATATATTATAATGAAGTTTAATGGTATTTATAAAAAAACATATGAAAAATTATTGTTGAGTGGTACCTTCAAACATAAATGGGCGATTTCGAGAAAACGTGGCACAAAACCTACTTAGGTGGTGTGATGTCGAGCATGGTCAGTCATATGTAATATCGGTACAGTTCTCAAATACATATGTCTTATGCATTTATAATCGGCAATGTCAATTTATTTATATATTATAATGAAGTTTAATGGTATTTATAAAAATACATATGAAAAATTATTGTTGAGTGGTACCTTCAAACATAAATGGGCGATTTCGAGAAAACGTGGCACAAAACCTACTTAGGTGGTGTGATGTCGAGCATGGTCAGTCATATGTAATATCGGTACAGTTCTCAAATACATATGTCTTATGCATTTATAATCGGCAATGTCAATTTATTTATATATTATAATGAAGTTTAATGGTATTTATAAAAATACATATGAAAAATTATTGTTGAGTGGTACCTTCAAACATAAATGGGCGATTTCGAGAAAACGTGGCACAAAACCTACTTAGGTGGTGTGATGTCGAGCATGGTCAGTCATATGTAATATCGGTACAGTTCTCAAATACATATGTCTTATGCATTTATAATCGGCAATGTCAATTTATTTATATATTATAATGAAGTTTAATGGTATTTATAAAAATACATATGAAAAATTATTGTTGAGTGGTACCTTCAAACATAAATGGGCGATTTCGAGAAAGCGTGGCACAAAACCTACTTAGGTGGTGTGATGTCGAGCATGGTCAGTCATATGTAATATCGGTACAGTTCTCAAATACATATGTCTTATGCATTTATAATCGGCAATGTCAATTTATTTATATATTATAATGAAGTTTAATGGTATTTATAAAAATACATATGAAAAATTATTGTTGAGTGGTACCTTCAAACATAAATGGGCGATTTCGAGAAAACGCGTGGCACAAAACCTACTTAGGTGGTGTGATGTCGAGCATGGTCAGTCATATGTAATATCGGTACAGTTCTCAAATACATATGTCTTATGCATTTATAATCGGCAATGTCAATTTATTTATATATTATAATGAAGTTTAATGGTATTTATAAAAATACATATGAAAAATTATTGTTGAGTGGTACCTTCAAACATAAATGGGCGATTTCGAGAAAACGTGGCACAAAACCTACTTAGGTGGTGTGATGTCGAGCATGGTCAGTCATATGTAATATCGGTACAGTTCTCAAATACATATGTCTTATGCATTTATAATCGGCAATGTCAATTTATTTATATATTATAATGAAGTTTAATGGTATTTATAAAAATACATATGAAAAATTATTGTTGAGTGGTACCTTCAAACATAAATGGGCGATTTCGAGAAAAGCGTGGCACAAAACCTACTTAGGTGGTGTGATGTCGAGCATGGTCAGTCATATGTAATATCGGTACAGTTCTCAAATACATATGTCTTATGCATTTATAATCGGCAATGTCAATTTATTTATATATTATAATGAAGTTTAATGGTATTTATAAAAATACATATGAAAAATTATTGTTGAGTGGTACCTTCAAACATAAATGGGCGATTTCGAGAAAGCGTGGCACAAAACCTACTTAGGTGGTGTGATGTCGAGCATGGTCAGTCATATGTAATATCGGTACAGTTCTCAAATACATATGTCTTATGCATTTATAATCGGCAATGTCAATTTATTTATATATTATAATGAAGTTTAATGGTATTTATAAAAATACATATGAAAAATTATTGTTGAGTGGTACCTTCAAACATAAATGGGCGATTTCGAGAAAGCGTGGCACAAAACCTACTTAGGTGGTGTGATGTCGAGCATGGTCAGTCATATGTAATATCGGTACAGTTCTCAAATACATATGTCTTATGCATTTATAATCGGCAATGTCAATTTATTTATATATTATAATGAAGTTTAATGGTATTTATAAAAATACATATGAAAAATTATTGTTGAGTGGTACCTTCAAACATAAATGGGCGATTTCGAGAAAGCGTGGCACAAAACCTACTTAGGTGGTGTGATGTCGAGCATGGTCAGTCATATGTAATATCGGTACAGTTCTCAAATACATATGTCTTATGCATTTATAATCGGCAATGTCAATTTATTTATATATTATAATGAAGTTTAATGGTATTTATAAAAATACATATGAAAAATTATTGTTGAGTGGTACCTTCAAACATAAATGGGCGATTTCGAGAAAGCGTGGCACAAAACCTACTTAGGTGGTGTGATGTCGAGCATGGTCAGTCATATGTAATATCGGTACAGTTCTCAAATACATATGTCTTATGCATTTATAATCGGCAATGTCAATTTATTTATATATTATAATGAAGTTTAATGGTATTTATAAAAATACATATGAAAAATTATTGTTGAGTGGTACCTTCAAACATAAATGGGCGATTTCGAGAAAGCGTGGCACAAAACCTACTTAGGTGGTGTGATGTCGAGCATGGTCAGTCATATGTAATATCGGTACAGTTCTCAAATACATATGTCTTATGCATTTATAATCGGCAATGTCAATTTATTTATATATTATAATGAAGTTTAATGGTATTTATAAAAATACATATGAAAAATTATTGTTGAGTGGTACCTTCAAACATAAATGGGCGATTTCGAGAAAGCGTGGCACAAAACCTACTTAGGTGGTGTGATGTCGAGCATGGTCAGTCATATGTAATATCGGTACAGTTCTCAAATACATATGTCTTATGCATTTATAATCGGCAATGTCAATTTATTTATATATTATAATGAAGTTTAATGGTATTTATAAAAATACATATGAAAAATTATTGTTGAGTGGTACCTTCAAACATAAATGGGCGATTTCGAGAAAGCGTGGCACAAAACCTACTTAGGGGGAGTGCAGGCAGTCATGTATATCGGCAGTCCAAATACATATGTTTATAATCTTATTTATAAAAACAAACCCAAACATAAAGCTTTCAAATACTCATGATGAACAGTGGTTGTTCAGACTAATTGAAGGTTATGCTCTACTTCAAATTTAATATATCAAATAAAAAGATAATGAAAAAGCCTACCAAGGTATTCCAAGGTGTATGATGAAACGGTCTTAGGAGCGTTCTCTCTGCTGAAGTTTATTCACTGGTTATATTTGGATTTATCGTTAATACAAAATAAAGATTATGAGCATTAAATTAGTTCTTAGTTTAATTGTTCATAATCTTTAACCTTTTATATAAAAAGGTAAATATGAGAATTGCGTCATAAATCTTGTTATGTTCGCAAATTAACTAATTGATCTTTTATATAGAGCAAAATTATTATTTTTTTTATTAAAATCAAGTCATTTTTATTGAATTAACTTTTCCTTATAATTAAAAAACATTCGTCACATTAAATTTGAGTGATGGTTTTACTTAATATATAAAATCACACATTAAATATCAATTTCTATTTAAATTTTAAATTTAATATCAAAATACAAATGTTTATTTTATTTGAAAATAAACAAAATTAAAGCAAATGTGATTATATATTTTGTAAGTGTAAAAATAAAGATATTTTTGATCATTATTATTGAAAATTTATACAATTAATGAAAAACGAAAATGAACGCTATTAAATTTTGGCCGTATTCGTAAAATGTTACCACAAATAATATATTTTATTTTATTGAAAAATATATAATATTGTCAAGTATCTTTAAATATTTTAAAATATGCGTTTGTCTAAATTCATATATTCATGTTTTTAACAACACATTAAATAATAACATTATTCTGGTTGATCCTGCCAGTAGTTATATGCTTGTCTCAAAGATTAAGCCATGCATGTCTAAGTACACACGAATTAAAAGTGAAACCGCAAAAGGCTCATTATATCAGTTATGGTTCCTTAGATCGTTAACAGTTACTTGGATAACTGTGGTAATTCTAGAGCTAATACATGCAATTAAAACACGGACCTTTTGGGACGTGTGCTTTTATTAGACTAAAACCAAGCGATCAATTGATCGTTATATTGGTTGAACTCTAGATAACATGCAGATCGTATGGTCTTGTACCGACGACAGATCTTTCAAATGTCTGCCCTATCAACTTTTGATGGTAGTATCTAGGACTACCATGGTTGCAACGGGTAACGGGGAATCAGGGTTCGGTTCCGGAGAGGGAGCCTGAGAAACGGCTACCACATCTAAGGAAGGCAGCAGGCGCGTAAATTACCCACTCCCAGCTCGGGGAGGTAGTGACGAAAAATAACAATACAGGACTCATATCCGAGGCCCTGTAATTGGAATGAGTACACTTTAAATCCTTTAACAAGGACCAATTGGAGGGCAAGTCTGGTGCCAGCAGCCGCGGTAATTCCAGCTCCAATAGCGTATATTAAAGTTGTTGCGGTTAAAACGTTCGTAGTTGAACTTGTGCTTCATACGGGTAGTACAACATACATTTGTAGTTAGTACTATACCTTTATGTATGTAAGCGTATTATCGGTGGAGTTCTTATATGTAATTAAGTACTTGTACTTTTTTATATATTCCTCCTATTTAAAAACCTACATTAGTGCTCTTCATCGAGTGTTTTTGTGGGCCGGTACAATTACTTTGAACAAATTAGAGTGCTTAAAGCAGGCTTCAAATGCCTGAATATTCTGTGCATGGGATAATGAAATAAGACCTCTGTTCTGCTTTCATTGGTTTTCAGATCAAGAGGTAATGATTAATAGAAGCAGTTTGGGGGCATTAGTATTACGACGCGAGAGGTGAAATTCTTGGACCGTCGTAAGACTAACTTAAGCGAAAGCATTTGCCAAAGATGTTTTCATTAATCAAGAACGAAAGTTAGAGGTTCGAAGGCGATCAGATACCGCCCTAGTTCTAACCATAAACGATGCCAGCTAGCAATTGGGTGTAGCTACTTTTATGGCTCTCTCAGTCGCTTCCCGGGAAACCAAAGCTTTTGGGCTCCGGGGGAAGTATGGTTGCAAAGCTGAAACTTAAAGGAATTGACGGAAGGGCACCACCAGGAGTGGAGCCTGCGGCTTAATTTGACTCAACACGGGAAAACTTACCAGGTCCGAACATAAGTGTGTAAGACAGATTGATAGCTCTTTCTCGAATCTATGGGTGGTGGTGCATGGCCGTTCTTAGTTCGTGGAGTGATTTGTCTGGTTAATTCCGATAACGAACGAGACTCAAATATATTAAATAGATATCTTCAGGATTATGGTGTTGAAGCTTATATTGCCTTCATTCATGGTAGCAGTAAAATGTTTATTGTGTTTGAATGTGTTTATATAAGTGGAGCCGTACCTGTTGGTTTGTCCCATTATAAGGACACTAGCTTCTTAAATGGACAAATTGCGTCTAGCAATAATGAGATTGAGCAATAACAGGTCTGTGATGCCCTTAGATGTCCTGGGCTGCACGCGCGCGCTACAATGAAAGTATCAACGTGTATTTCCTAGACCGAGAGGTCCGGGTAAACCGCTGAACCACTTTCATGCTTGGGATTGTGAACTGAAACTGTTCACATGAACTTGGAATTCCTAGTAAGTGTGAGTCATTAACTCGCATTGATTACGTCCCTGCCCTTTGTGCACACCGCCCGTCGCTACTACCGATTGAATTATTTAGTGAGGTCTCCGGACGTGATCACTGTGACGCCTTGCGTGTTACGGTTGTTTCGCGCAAAAGTTGACCGAACTTGATTATTTAGAGGAAGTAAAAGTCGTAACAAGGTTTCCGTAGGTGAACCTGCGGAAGGATCATTATTGTATTTTCCAACCGTTATTAAAATAAATAAATTCCAAATTATTATAAGATATATAAGATGAAAATGAAATTAAAGATGAGAGCATAAGAACTAAATTCTATCCTATTTACCCAAGGATAAAAAAAAAGAGTATAAAATTAAACAACAATTGACGGACGGTAGCAAAATATGCTAAAACTCTTTAAATTATGGTGTTTTGCCAGCCATAAATAAAAATTATGTATTCCGATCGGAGATTGAAAATGATTTTTGTATATCTTATTTATTTGCGTGTATATGTACCATAATATACAGGCGTTGCGTATTGTATTGGCCATTATTGGTTTGGGCATTCAATGGTTAAAGCAACATCCCAAATGTACAATGTTGTACCTGCATTTAAGGTTAACGTTTTACATAATTTGATCGCTTACAAAATTTATCATCTTTTATAAATTATCAAGTCCAGTATTCAATCATTTATGTTAACTAAGACATTTCGCAGCATTCGTTTGGGTTAAGATTTTATTGAAGGAATTGATATATGCCAGTAAAATGGTGTATTTTTAATTTCTTTCAATAAAAATATTATTGACGTAATGAAATAAACAAACAATTTATTAATCACTCTAAGCGGTGGATCACTCGGCTCATGGGTCGATGAAGAACGCAGCAAACTGTGCGTCATCGTGTGAACTGCAGGACACATGAACATCGACATTTTGAACGCATATCGCAGTCCATGCTGTTATGGTACTTTAATTAATTTTAGAGTGCTGCTTGGACTACATATGGTTGAGGGTTGTAAGACTATGCTAAATAAGTTGTTTTAGTATTTTACGAAATATTAAAGCATATGGTATATTATTGGATATATATATATATGTATATTCATAATATTAATAATAATTGAAACACATTGGCTCTCATATGTATGAGAAAATGAAGATGTATAATTTTCTTTTTCAAATCAAATGATACTGAGGAATGTTTAGCATAAAAAATATAAAATTTTAATCTAGAATTGCCTCTTATTAATGATATGAAATGAAAAACAATTGTCATAATATTATTCTTCACTTAAATTAGAAATTTACAATGGTTTTAATATATTTAATAATATATTTGTGTGTATATACAACCTCAACTCATATGGGACTACCCCCTGAATTTAAGCATATTAATTAGGGGAGGAAAAGAAACTAACAAGGATTTTCTTAGTAGCGGCGAGCGAAAAGAAAATAGTTCAGCACTAAGTCACTTTGTCTTTATGGCAAATGTGAGATGCAGTGTATGGAGCATCAATATTCTAGTATGAGAAATTAACGATTTAAGTCCTTCTTAAATGAGGCCATTTACCCATAGAGGGTGCCAGGCCCGTATAACGTTAATGATTACTAGATGGTGTTTCCAAAGAGTCGTGTTGCTTGATAGTGCAGCACTAAGTGGGTGGTAAACTCCATCTAAAACTAAATATAACCATGAGACCGATAGTAAACAAGTACCGTGAGGGAAAGTTGAAAAGAACTCTGAATAGAGAGTTAAATAGTACGTGAAACTGCTTAGAGGTTAAGCCCGATGAACCTGAATATCCATTATGGAAAATTCATCATTAGAGTTGTAATATTTCAATAATATTATAATAATAGTGTGCATTTTTTCCATATAAGGACATTGTAATCTATTAACATGAACCAAATTTATCATAAAATATGACTTATAGTTTATTTAAATTATTTTGCTTGCATTTTAACATAGAATAAATGTCATTAATTTGATAAAGTGTTGATAGATTTATATGAATACAGTGCGTTAATTTTTCGGAATTATATAATAGCATGATTATCATTGATTTTCTGTGTTTATTATATGCACTTGTATGATTAACAATGCGAAAGATTCAGGATACCTTCGGGACCCGTCTTGAAACACGGACCAAGGAGTCTAACATATGTGCAAGTTATTGGGATATAAACCTAATAGCATAATTAACTTGACTAATAATGGGATTAGTTTTTTAACTATTTATAGTTAATTAACACAATCCCGGGGCGTTCTATATAGTTATGTATAATGATATTTATATTATTTATACCTCTAACTGGAACGTACCTTGAGCATATATGCTGTGACCCGAAAGATGGTGAACTATACTTGATCAGGTTGAAGTCAGGGGAAACCCTGATGGAAGACCGAAACAGTTCTGACGTGCAAATCGATTGTCAGAATTGAGTATAGGGGCGAAAGACCAATCGAACCATCTAGTAGCTGGTTCCTTCCGAAGTTTCCCTCAGGATAGCTGGTGCATTTAAATGTTATATAAAATAATCTTATCTGGTAAAGCGAATGATTAGAGGCCTTAGGGTCGAAACGATCTTAACCTATTCTCAAACTTTAAATGGGTAAGAACCTTAACTTTCTTGATATGAAGTTTAAGGTTATGATATATTGTGCCCAGTGGGCCACTTTTGGTAAGCAGAACTGGCGCTGTGGGATGAACCAAACGTAATGTTACGGTGCCCAAATTAACAACTCATACAGAAACCATGAAAGGCGTTGGTTGCTTAAAACAGCAGGACGGTGATCATGGAAGTCGAAATCCGCTAAGGAGTGTGTAACAACTCACCTGCCGAAGCAACTAGCCCTTAAAATGGATGGCGCTTAAGTTGTATACCTATACATTACCGCTAAAGTAGATGATTTATATTATTTATAATATAAATTTTGAAACTTTAGTGAGTAGGAAGGTACAATGGTGTGCTTAGAAGTGTTTGGCGTAAGCCTGCATGGAGCCGCCATTGGTACAGATCTTGGTGGTAGTAGCAAATAATCGAATGAGACCTTGGAGGACTGAAGTGGAGAAGGGTTTCGTGTGAACAGTGGTTGATCACGAGTTAGTCGGTCCTAAGTTCAAGGCGAAAGCCGAAAATTTTCAAGTTTTAAATATGTCAAATAAATTAATCTAAAGTAAAACACTTGAATAATTTTGAACGAAAGGGAATACGGTTCCAATTCCGTAACCTGTTGAGTATCCGTTTGTTATTAAATATGGGCCTCGTGCTCATCCTGGCAACAGGAACGACCATAAAGAAGCCGTCGAGAGGTATCGGAAGAGTTTTCTTTTCTGTTTTATAGCCGTACTACCATGGAAGTCTTTCGCAGAGAGATATGGTAGATGGGCTAGAAGAGCATGACATATACTGTTGTGTCGATATTTTCTCCTCGGACCTTGAAAATTTATGGTGGGGATACGCAAACTTCTCAACAGGCCGTACCAATATCCGCAGCTGGTCTCCAAGGTGAAGAGTCTCTAGTCGATAGAATAATGTAGGTAAGGGAAGTCGGCAAATTAGATCCGTAACTTCGGGATAAGGATTGGCTCTGAAGATTGAGATAGTCGGGCTTGATTGGGAAACAATAACATGGTTTATGTGCTCGTTCTGGGTAAATAGAGTTTCTATCATTTATGATAGTTATTTGTTCCCCGGATAGTTAGTTACGTAGCCAATTGTGGAACTTTCTTGCTAAAATTTTTAAGAATACTAATTAATTTTAATTAGTTCTTTTAAATTATAACGATTATCAATTAACAATCAATTCAGAACTGGCACGGACTTGGGGAATCCGACTGTCTAATTAAAACAAAGCATTGTGATGGCCCTAGCGGGTGTTGACACAATGTGATTTCTGCCCAGTGCTCTGAATGTCAAAGTGAAGAAATTCAAGTAAGCGCGGGTCAACGGCGGGAGTAACTATGACTCTCTTAAGGGAAGCAGGGTCTGATAAGCGCAGAAGGGGTGTTTTAAACACTGTAATTCATAAGTCGTTAGTCAGATCAAGTCGACTCGAAACCTCCTCGTGGTGCTTCCTGGGTGCTGATAAATTCCTAGATTCTAGGTTTCTATCGGTAGCTAATTCGAGCGGCGGAGCAACTCTTGGGGTTACCAGCCCCTTGAGCCAAGAACAAGTTGGTGAATCTCGAAATACTGTGCCTCGGATAAATTATAACACAACAACTTCAGTGACAACTAGTCCTGGGGACCAACCGAGAGAGGCTATAGCAGTGGTTAACCTCGCTAGCGAGATTCCCTGTACAGTATGTGGGCGCCTCTTTAGTAGCAGAAGAGGGCTCGGAGTTCACATGTCACATCAACACAGAGACGAATTAGATACACAACGTCAACGTGAAGATGTAAAACTCCGATGGAGTGAGGAAGAAGCGTGGATGATGGCGAGAAAGGAGGTGGAGCTCGAAGCAAGTGGTAATTTGAGATTTCCTAATAAAAAGCTAGCGGAAGTATTTACTCACCGTAGCTCCGAAGCAATCAAGTGTTTTCGGAAGAGGGGTGAATATAAGGAAAAATTGGAGCAGATAAGAGGGCAATCTACTCACACCCCAGAAGCGTTGGACTCAAATACCTCACAGCGTCGCCCTAGTTTAATCGAGCGACACCACCAAGTATCATCGTCGGAAGCGCAACCAATCAATCCATCAGAAGAACAGTCGAACTGGGAAATCATGCGGATACTGCGGGGCTATAGCCCCGTAGAATGTAATCCCCGGTGGAGAGCCCAGGTCTTGCAATCTATCGTAGATAGTGCGCAGACCGTAGGGAAGGAAACCACTCTCCAATGCTTATCCAACTATCTCCTTGATATATTTCCACCACCAAATGAACCACACACCATCAGTGCGAGACCTCCTCGGAGACCTCGTAATAGGAGACAGTTAAGACAACAAGAATACGCACAGGTTCAGCGTCGTTGGGATAAGAACACTGGGAGATGCATTAGATCCTTGCTTGATGGAACAGATGAGTCGGTTATGCCAAACCAAGAAATTATGGAGCCCTATTGGAGACAAATAATGACAAATCCCAGCACATGCTCTTGCGATAACACGAGGTTCCATATGGAACATTCGCTTGAGACAGTTTGGTCAGCAATTACGCCACGTGACCTGAGGGAAAATAAATTAAAGTTGTCAAGTGCTCCGGGTCCTGATGGTATCACTCCACGAACATTCAGAAGTGTACCGTCGGGCATTATGCTACGCATAATGAACCTAATTCTCTGGTGCGGCAAAATACCATACTCTACCCGGCTGGCCAGAACTATCTTTATCCCGAAGACTGTGACGGCAAATCGACCGCAAGACTATCGTCCAATAACAGTCCCCTCGGTTTTGGTCAGGCAATTAAACGCTGTTCTGGCTTCTCGGCTGGCTTCTAAAGTCAATTGGGATCCAAGGCAGCGCGGTTTCCTACCTACCGATGGGTGCGCTGATAATGCGACGATGGTTGATCTTATTTTGCGGGAGCATCATTTAAGGTGGAAGTCATGTTACCTTGCGGCGGTGGATGTCAGCAAGGCTTTTGACTCAGTATCACACCGGGCCATTATCAACACCTTACAGGCCTATGGTGCTCCAGCAAATTTTGTCAGCTTCATAGAAGAACAGTATAAGGGCGGCGGTACCTCCCTCAATGGGGCAGGATGGAGATCAGAGGTTTTCATACCAGCGAGAGGCGTCAAGCAGGGCGATCCTCTATCTCCCTTGCTATTTAATCTTGTCATTGACAGGTTACTTAGGTCTTACCCCAAAGAGATTGGTGCCAAAGTCGGAAATACCATGACAAGCGCGGCAGCGTTCGCAGATGATCTGGTGCTATTTGCGGAAACTCCGATGGGGCTTCAGAAATTGTTGGACACCACGGTAGGCTTTTTGGCCTCCGTGGGACTCACCCTGAATTCTGACAAGTGTTTCACTATCAGTATAAAGGGGCAAGCCAAGCAAAAGTGTACTGTCGTTGAACGACGGAGCTTTCGTGTAGGTGAGCGCGAGTGTCCTTCATTGAAGCGTACTGAAGAGTGGAAGTATTTAGGAATCCGGTTCACTGCGGATGGGCGGGCTCGATATAGTCCAGCAGACGACCTCGGTCCGAAGCTATTAAGATTATCGAGAGCCCCCTGAAACCACAACAGAAGTTGTTTGCACTTAAGACTGTCCTTATCCCACAACTCTATCACCAACTAACACTTGGGAGTGTGATGATAGGCGTCTTAAGAAAATGTGACAGATTGGTACGGCAATTCGTGAGGAGGTGGTTAGACCTCCCGCTGGATGTACCAGTTGCTTTCTTTCACGCCCCCACACTTGTGGGGGTCTCGGGATTCCGTCAGTTAGATGGATAGCGCCGATGCTGCGTCTGAAGCGATTGAGCAATATAAAATGGCCCCACCTCGAACAATCCGAGGTAGCTAGCTCTTTCATTGACGGCGAAATGCAAAGGGCTCGAGATAGATTAAAGGCGGAAAATGTGCAGCTGGTTTCGCGTCCAGAGATTGACTCGTATTTTGCAAACAGGTTGTACATGTCTGTTGATGGTTGCGGTCTCCGTGAAGCGGGTCACTATGGCCCGCAACATGGATGGGTGGTCAGCCCACGCGCTTGCTAACAGGAAAGGAATATTTACACGGTGTCAAATTGCGGATAAATGCCCTACCCTCTAAGTCTCGTACGACGAGGGGAAGGCACGAATTGGAGAGACGGTGTCGTGCAGGATGTGATGCTCCCGAGACAACAAACCACATCTTGCAAAAATGCTATCGTACGCATGGGAGGCGGGTAGCTAGACACAACAGCGTAGTAAATGCCGTCAAGCGGGGTTGAGGGTGGGGTGTCCGTTGTCGAAGCAAGACTAAAATTAGAGTGAAGGGGTAAAAAAAAAGGGGGGGGGGGAGGAACCCAGAGAAAAACATTTATGTGGGAGAGACCCTAGGGGGGAGAGAGGGGGATTTCCCTAAGCCAAGGGGATTAGGGGAAGGGGGAAAGGAATGACGGAGGAGCTAAAAGAAGATAAATGGGGGGGTTTTTTAGGGGGAGAGGGGTGATCGAGGGGTTCCCCCCGTCGCTCTAAATGGGGGGGGGGTTGGGGGGGTTAGTTGGTCCCACGATTGATAGCAAAGGACCTCCTCACCGCTAATGATAGCAAAATCATTAGCGTCAGAGCAGTGAACGGCGGAGTGACGTCATTCAAATACTTCATGTATTGTGCTGGGTATACGAGAGCTAGGCGTATCATACTCTAGCTTCTTATATTTTTGCCTGCTACCTTGGCATAACACCTAAAAAGGTACAAACATCGCACATCTAAACTCTGGTGCACGACTATAGCCGCACCCTGTTTTTTCTTATAACTCAAAAACGAATAGACATAGAAGAAATCTAAAACTACCGTTAGATAAAGCATGAAGCAAGATGTAGAAATAAATAATAAAAACAACAACATTCGCACAAAATAACTGTAATTTTTCACATTTCGTTTTGTTCTAAGTGCATAACTATAGCCGCACTTTTCATTTTTTATAAACAAAAACAAAGTATTAACAAATTTATAACAACCTACTTATATTAATAATGAGTGTAACCACCTTTAGCTGAAATAAGCTCAAAAATACGATTTGGCATGGAGTTACTAAAATTATCTATATCTAATTGGGAGATATTTTCCCATTCTTTAATAACAGCCAGTTTAAGGCTATTAACATTGCTAAATTTTTGTGTTACGGGCATAAATTCTACGCACTAGTAAAGCCCACAAGTTCTCCATAGGATTCATGTCTGGAGAACATGCCGGCCACATCAATCGTGTAATTCCATTCTCATCAAGCCATGACCGGGTCTCCCGACTGACGTGCATTGATGCGTTATCCTGCTGGAAAACAAATGAATCTTCTCGTTGTGCGCGAAGGAACGGTAGAAGATTCATTTTTAGTAAATCGATATACTCTCTGGAGTTCATATGAGTGCTTGGAAATGCAATCTCCAAGCATCCTGACTCACAGAAAGCAGCCCATACCATGAGAGATCCTCCACCGAAATTTCTCTTCGAGAAATAGACAGGTTCTTTTCTTAAGTCTCTCCAATAATATGAGAATCCGTCCGGACCATCCAAATTAAATTTTTTTCTCATCCGAAAAAATTATCTAAAATATAAAATTAGTATCTTTTTATAAGAAAACAAATCCTGTACCTTTTTCCAATCAGTTGACATATTGTCTCTAGCGAACTTCACCCGAGCCTCTTTATGCCTTTGCAATAATCTGGAAGCCACTTTAATTTTTGTCTCACAATGACGGGAGACTTTTTTAATGCTCGTGCAACCGTCCATCGGGATACATTTAGGCCACATTCAGCAGCTAACTCATTAGCTGTAAGCAAGGAGTTGCTTGCAGCACGCTCCAGAAGACGCTGGGCACGCGAATTTATTTTGCATTTCGGTCCACCTGTTCTGTTTTGTCCATATTCGGACTGATTTTTATAAAAGTTTCGAATGACTTTGTCTGATCTACCAATTTTTCTGGCAATTTCACGAAACGAAAAGTGCTCACCCTTGAGAGCAAGAATTTGTCCTTTTCAAAATCTGATAGGACCGATCCCCTTTTGGCATATTGATTAAAGTCTCCTCAGCTAATTATTTACGACCGATTTCATGAGAACAACGTCACAAAGTGATTACAGAGGTCAAAAATGAAAAGTGCGGCTATAGTTATGCACTTAGAACAAAACGAAATGTGAAAAATTACAGTTATTTTGTGCGAATGTTGTTGTTTTTATTATTTATTTCTACATCTTGCTTCATCTTTATCTAACGGTAGTTTTAGATTTCTTCTATGTCTATTCGTTTTTATAAGAAAAA